>NC_056729.1:1403579230-1403861730 GCF_019279795.1 Protopterus annectens
CTCCAGCAGGGATCCAACCAGGCCAGCAAACATTGTAACTGTTAGTGGTAAGCAAGTACAACTAGTATTTTATGGCTCTAGCTTAAAAATTGGGAATATTGTGTTTTATTTCAATTTTTAACTTTTTAATGTTTAGAGGTAAATGGGTACACTGTACTGTATTTAAATCTGTGTAGTGGTTATTTTGAGATTTGCAAGTAGAAGTTTTTAGAGGTATAAAAAGTATGTATGTATGCATGCAATTGTGTGTGTGTGTGTGTGTGTGTGTGTATATATATATATATATATATATATATATATATACAATTTAATCTACTGTTGTCATTTTGGGGTGATTTGGAAGCAGTAGTTTTTAAAGATTAAAGTTATAACGCTATGTAAATAGTTATAATTATCACCTAAAATGTCTAACTTGATGTTTCCTTATTTTATATGTTGAAAGTTCAATTCCTCAGTACTTGAAATATAACTCAATTTCTTTCAATATATTATATGTACAACATTGTTATATTTCTTACTATTTTGATTGTTATAATGTATTTTACATATGTTACTTACATATATTGCCTTTCCAACTATTTCTATTGTTATGATGTACTTTACATATGTTACTTTATGACATAGGAGCTTTTCTCCCTGGGCCTCCACTGAAAAAGGACATATGTCCAGCTGGACTTTCCCATTAAACAAATGTAAAATAAATAAAATATGTATATAGAATTTTTTTTTCTGGTGGGGGCAATCTTCATGGATAAATGTAGTATACATGATATATTTCTAATGTTATTGCGGCTTTTTTAGGGTACTTTGTGTTTACAGATGGAAATGTTTAGGGACAGTTTGCATTTTTTGGGTGGAAATGTGTGTAATTTACTTTTTAACGCCGTCTTCAAGAAGTTAAGGTGCACCACTTTGAGTATTTTTATAGTGGTTGTTTAGTGATGACTTAAAAGAACTACTTTTAAAAGTGAAAATCTGCGTGTGTATAACTTTTTATTTTTTGAGGGGACATGTTCGTAAGTAAATGTGATGCATGTGGTACTGTACTAGGTACATGTTCTTGTGACTGTTTCAAGATAGTTTCCTTTTACAAGTGGAAATGTGTGCATTTTACTTTTAATGCTGGCTTTAGTAAGTTTAAAATATACTGCTTCAAGAATAGTGGAAATATGGATGTGCTGCTGTTGGCCCTGTTCTTTGATTTAATCATCGTGCTGGGAAATTAGTTCTACAGGTTTATGTCTATCAGAATAGTCATGGTTGGTGTAATATGTAGAATTTAAGAGTTGCTTTTTTAAATAAACATAACTGTCTGTTTAATATGAGTAGTGTTTTTTCTGTAAAGTTTATTTAGTGTTGCAACTGTGTGCAAATGATGTGTACTTTGGCAGTAATGCTTCACTTTTACTGTTATAGCTGCATAATTTAAATGGTCTGTGAGATTTCAGTATGCTGTAATAACTTCACACTGCTGTACCCATAACTGCATCTACTTCACCACTCCTGTAGTGATGTCATGGTAGAGGGTGTAGCCATCATCATACTGGCCACATGCCCATGTCCCACTTTGGCCTGCTTAAAAGGTGGCAACCCTAGAATCAGCAATAAAGATGAAATTATATATTTTCTTAACAGTGGTTTGGAGTAAGGGTAGGAGTAAATTACAAAGAAAAAATGGAAATTGTGGGAACAACACATGCACAAAAATGTTTTACAGGAGGAATGAGTTTTAAGAGAAGGTAGGAACTGAACAATTTATGTAATGCCGGATTTATTATATTGTATAGAAAATTATATGTGATGTGATGTACAATGTTTGTAAATGTGGACTTGTTAATATGGTTTGATTAGTTTTATATAAAAGTTAAGTTTGCCTATGTCACAAATGAGAATTCAAGAAAGGTGTTACAAAACAGGGGTTTGGACTATGCCAGTACTTTGGGAGGAAGTGACATATGAGCATAGTATATTCGAGTTTCGGCGGAAATACATTTGGGCCAGAGCTTTTCTTTATTTCCGTGAAAGACAATCTGAAATACTATAACTGTGTTTCAACTACTGCAGGACATTATTGAATATTTTCTCAGTACGTGGCTTAACTGATATCAGTGGGTCCTACAGCAGACCTAGGTATATGTGTTCAACTGCGTGCCTGAGAGGTCAATCTGGTGAAATGTCCTACAACACTGTTGGTAATATAATCAATATTTTATTCATGATGTAAGTTTCTGAAGCTTTCCTACCTCTGGCATCTCTGAAAAAGGGCATGAGATCACCAGGAAATACTCACTTAAACAGTGAATAAATATGTAGACACTCAAGGTTAAAATGCTCAGTTATTCATTTTCCCGAAGTCTGCACATATAACTGATTTGTGAAGAAAAAATGTTGCTAGAGGCTCTAGTTTAAGTCCTGTGACCATAAAGACAGTTGTATGTTAACTTTCTTTTCATGGCTCCCACTATGCAATTTCTATCATGTCATGGTTTGCATGCAGAACGCTAAGTTTGTAGACAGTACTAGAAGAATCAGTATTCTGCATAGTTATGCAATCAAAAACAATAGTACTTAAAGTATTTATCAAGGTATCAACTATATAATTTCTATCACGCACAGTTTGCACACAGAATGTTAATTATAACCCATTAGAACTTCAGTAATGTGTACAAGATTCAAACTCTGGTTCTATGCAGAAAACTGCAACATCATGGTCTATAAATACAAAGCAAACTAAAACACATTTCCTTTGAGTGTACAGTTAATCATAGATTATGTGGGTGTACTGCTTAGTTTCAGAAAATTAAGAACACAGCATGGGTGCCACTTACAACTGATACCTTCTCTTCTTTCCACAAAATATATTCTTTAATGGGAAACGGGCACAACTTTCTGAGTTAACAGACCACTTTTCGGGAGGGTGCAAGGGCTTTATAGGGTACTCTTACTTATTGACAAGAGAGAAACTCCCAGCAGTTCTTCTCCCTACAAAGGCAGAAGAACTATACAATATAGCAAACAGAAGGCAGGCTATATAAACCAATGGAATATTGCCAGCAGCAACAAGTTTATTTAGCCATTCCTCAGTAAAGGAGAAGGAAGTACATTACTACAGTATTACCATGTACTAACGTAGTAGCAAAAAATATCCCCCCCACCAAAAAAAAAAATTTAAAACCCTACGCTTTAGTAGACAAACAGAGAAAAAGGCATTGATGCAAGGTTCAAACAGTTATCACAAATAGAACATTAAGACTTATATGTCAAAAGATTCAAGTAAGTGTATACAAATATGTCATGATTTGTATTATGCATTTTAGAAAGGAACCAGACACCAGGCAGAGTAAGGTTATAAGCGCTTTCGATCCCTTTATTCACACTCAATACAAACGGAACTTTATGAGATACAAAACCTTACACACTTCCCCCCTTTTTTATATACAATTCAATTGCTTAATCACAATCAATTAACTTAAATGAATTAATTAGTTAAATGTGCTCTCAAGTTAAAAACACATTAATAAGTTCTTTAAACATATATTGCTATGTATAATACATAAATAATTCTCTTATAAAAACACATATATAAACATTTCATCTGTTAAAAAATATATATATATATATATATATATATATATATATTTATACTAACTTAATTGCTTCTATGTTCAACCACTTAAACCATTTTCATCTAATCTCATCTGCCTTTAAATGAAGCAAGCTCCTTAGAGAAGTCCTGTCATTAATACCAGGAAAAACTGTAACATTCAACAACACCTGCCAGTGTGTTTCCCTGTATTCTAAAAAACAGGGCCAATTACCCCCCCCCCCCCCACTCCTGTCTACCTACCTTTTCCAATACACAGAAGAGGAATTTTTTTTAATCTTTACAATTTATCCTATGCCTAAATAAGGCATTTGTTGTATCTTGTCTCCTAATTGCATAAATGTGTCGGTAAATTTGCTTTTTTAACTTATTTTCTGTTTTTCCTATATAAAATGCACAGCATGACTGGCACAAGGCCACATAGACAACTCCTTTTGTATTACAATTATAATTCCCTGTCACTGGAATTATTCTATTGCGACCCTCTATCACTATATTCCTACATTCATAGATATACTTACATTCCCTGCAGCCATTGCACTTCCTCATATTACCTAATGGAATCCTATCTTTGTCTTTCTTCCTTTCAAATAAGTACTTAATAATGGGTCCTCTTCTGAAAACTATTTTTGGTTTATTGCCCAGTTTTTTAGTTAATCCATATGCCCCAAAAACACAATTCCAATTCTTTTCCACCATTTTACAGGCCTCTACACTATAACAGAAGTTGTGGAAAGTTTGCCAGGAGATGAGGTTGATGAACCGGAGGTGTTTGGTGAGCAAGGGACTGGTTTAGAGCAGGATTTTCGACCATTGCCAAGAAGGACTGCACGGCTGAAAAGCAAGTATAGTTCCTGAACAACAACAAAAAACAGTATTGGAGAGACTATCGTGTGCAACAAGGGGGTCAAAACAGAAGGAAGGGGAGACCACCACCACCACAACCATTCTACCAACGGTAAGACCATCTCAGTTTGTTGTTAATGACAACTTGAAGTATTTTTCTAACTGTTCTAGTACTGAAGTGATGCATAAGACTGTTGGTGATAAATGTGTGGGGAAGATCGATTATACAAGAATCCACAGTGAAACAAATGAATGGTCACCTGTGTTTGGTGGAAATGACAGCACTGAGTGTTATACTGACTTTCCTTGTACTATGCTGTTTCAAGAGAATGTTGCCGATACCTGGGACATTGGAAATGGACTGAATACTATAAATGAAAGTTTTAGCAATAAGGCCTCATTGTTACAGTATGCTGTAGAATGTAATGATTTATCTAATGAAGCATGTCTTAAGGAACTGTATAATGATTTTGATGTAAATATGGAAAAGCATTGTGTTGAGATTACACATGAGACATGCTGTGATGAATCTTTGGGGAACAAACAAAATCTAGATGCATTGAACACAACTAATGAAGGAAATGACATATTTTTACAGCACGATTTTGAGTTTAACAATGTCCCTGCTGAAGCTATGTATAATGATAATAGTAGTAATACAGGGAACAGTAATAACAATAATGAAAATGGAAATGTTTGTATTCTGGAATATAAGGGCCTTAAGATTTATAACTACAGTGGAATCATATTAAATAACACCCACGCAGAACTATTTGTAAAAGGGTTTAGTTTTATCCCTAAGAAACAGAATTATATGGTTAACACCATTTTAGATCTAAAAATGTTTGCAAGGGCCATAAATTTAAAGTTGGTAATGCCGAATGGGAAGGAGAGTGATGCAACTAGAGTAATCTTAAAAAGAAAAAGCACTTCTAACCCCCCCCCCCCCATTACCACCAGTGGCCCTTTTCGAAAGATTGAATGAAACAGAGTACAGGAATTTAATAGGGAATAAGACTAGATGGATTAACCAAAATTTAACAAAAGACGAACAACAGGCTTTAACAGAGTTAATGAGGAACCAAGAAGTAAGAATCATGAAGCCCGATAAGGGGGGAGGGGTAGTTGTAATAGAACATTATGACTACACCACTAGAATGATGAAATATGTGAATGACAGTTCCTACTTTAGTGCAGCATCACTGAATGAGGTTAACATCTTTAATGCTAGATTAGACATGATTTTGGAAGTACTTTTCCAGGAATATACCTTTAGTGAAGATGAGGTGAGATACTTAAAGGTGAACAATCCTGTAACCCCAGCCTTCTTTGGGATTCCCAAAATTCATAAATCATTAGGGGATCCACCAATGAGACCCATAGTGGCAGGAGGTGGGAGTAAAACAGAACCTTTAGCAAAAATGCTAGATTTCCATTTAAAAGGATTTTTTGAGGATAAAAAACATGTCTTGAAGGACTCTTGGCATTTATTATGGTGCATGGCAAAGAATGAGTTCAAGGAAGATGTTATTTTCTTGATTATTGATATTAAGGACCTTTTTCTTTGTATCCCACATGAAGGAATGGAATATTTTCGGGAAGGAACCAGATTTTCAAGGGATATGATGTATGTCTTAGCTACCCTCATGGAATTGGTTCTGAAAAATAATTTTGTGTGGTTTCAGGAGGAATATTTCAAGCAAATCCGAGGTGTAGCAATGGTTGCAGCAGTAGCCCCTATATATGCTAATATTGTTCTTTGGTATTGGGAAACCAAATTTGTGTTAAATTCAACATTTAGGAAAATATCTTTAGATATTACAGATTTTTGGACGATATTGTAATATTATGGGAAGGTGGGTTTGATGAGGCAGATGATTTTTTGAACTATATCAATCCCACTACTGATTTTTTGAATTTTACTAGTAAAACTGAGAAAGAAACAGTTAATTATCTGGACATCCACCTATATAAAAATAGAAGGGATGGATGTTATGAATCATGTATATATAGGAAGCCCACCCATTCGAATCTGCACTTTGAGAGTGACCACCCCTTTTGGCAAAAAAGAAATTTGGTAAAGGGCCAAATGATTAGAATATCAAGACTAACGACAGATGATAACAGGTTTAAAGATCAAATGGCAGAGCTAAAGACTATGCTGGCAATAAGGGGTTACCCAACTAGTGTCCTAGAGGGACAGGAGAGTTATGTAACAAGCAGGAGAGAAGATTTTTATCCCCCATTATTGAAGAAACCTGAGAGTTTGTTGAATGTTAAGAAGACATAAGAGGCAACTACTTGCTGTGTGCTAACATATAATGAGGATAGTGTAGAAGTCCATAAAATGGTGGAAAAGAACTGGAATTGTGTTTTTGGTGCATATGGATTAACTGAAAAACTGGGTAATAAACCCAAAATAGTTTTCAGAAGAGGACCCAATATTAAGAACTTATTTGAAAGGAAGAAAGACAAAGATAGGATTCCATTAGGTAATATGAGGAAGTGCAATGGCTGCAGGGAATGTAGGTATATCTATGAATGTAGGAATATAGTGATACAGGGTCACAATAGAATAATTCCAGTGACAGGGAATTATAATTGTAATACAAAAGGAGTTGTCTATGTGGCCTTGTGCCAGTCATGCTGTGCATATTATATAGGAAAAACAGAAAATAAGTTAAAAAAGCAAATTTACCAACACATTTATGCAATTAGGAGACAAGATAAAACAAATGCCTTATTTAGACATAGCATAAATTGTAAGGATTTTAAAAATTTCCTCTTCTGTATATTGGAAAAGGTAGGTAGACAGGAGGGGGGGGGGTAATTGGCCCTGTTTTTTAGAATACAGGGAAACACACTGGCAGATGTTGTTGAATGCTACAGTTTTTCCTGGTATTAATGACAGGATTTCTCCAAGGAGCTTACTTCATTTAAAGGCAGATGAGATTAGATGAAAATGGTTTAAGTGGTCGAACATAGAAGCAATTAAGTTAGTATAAATATATATATATATTTTTTTAAAAGATGAAATGTTTATTATATATGTGTTTTTATAGGAGAATTATTTATGTATTATACATAGCAATATATTTTTAAAGAACTTATTAATGTGTTTTTAACTTGAGAGCACATTTAACTAATTAATTCATTTAAGTTAATTGATTGTGATTAAGCAATTGAATTGTATATAAAAAGGGGGGGGGAGTGTGTAAGGTTTTATATCTGATGAAGTTCCGTTTGTACTGAGTGTGAATAAAGGGAACGAAAGCGCTTATAACCTTACTCTGCCTGGTGTCTGGTTCTTTTCAAGAAGGTATCCTGTGACATTTTTTGTTGGATTATTTGCTTCATGTATTTTACTATTGTGGCATTTTAGAAAGGCCAACATACTTTTTTCTAGCACTCTAGCACACAAATCATTTTTATTTTATTTATTTGCCTGTGTGTTGCCAAGCAAGACAAAAGATCCTTTGAATATCATTTTCAGCTATTACGCAGGTCACAAGGGTAAGGTAAAAGAAATATTAGTCAACCTGCAAGCTCCTGGCAGGAAATCAGAATATCCACAGTAAAGTTAGAAAAACTCAGGAGTAACAAGAAAACTCCATACAGGCAGTAATCAGGTATTAAGACTAATCCCAAATTATGGAGCTCTGAAGGAAAAAAAGACAACTATACGGTTACCATGTTGACAAGTAACTGCAATTTTACAGGTGGCTTACTGACACAGAGAGATGGAGCCCTGACTCCAGTTCACAAACATGGGCTCAATTAACAGCCCTGGCTCCTGGTGAATGAACTGAGGGAACAAGAAAACAGCAACATTTTGACAACTCATCCAGCCTGATTGAGATGGGGTGGTGTTGTGGATACTTCCATTTTTTGCTCAGTTCTTGACGACGGGGGAGAGAGAGTGCAATCATCATCAAAAATATTGCGGGCAAAGAGGCAGATGCCCACAGTATTCCATGTTGAATTGCTGCACATCCTCATGTGGTCACAAGTACGGCATAAAACAAAAAGGGGTATGATGGAGCCATTAACTCCAACAAGAACAGGGAATGTTTCACAAGTATGGCATAAAACAAAAAGGGGTTTGATGGAGCCATTAACTCCAACAAGAACAAGAAATGTGTGGTCACAAGTATGGCATAAAAACAAACAGGATGTTGATGGATCCATTAACTCCAACAAGAAAAGGAAATGTGGAAGGGCTTCTATTTGGATTAGTAGGAATTCAGTTATCATCTTTTAGTAGTACTTATTTCAAAGTTATATCGGTGAAGTGACTGGGTAAGGCCTTAAGCTCAGAGGTTGAAAGGTTTTTACAGAATTCCTTCTCTTAATGAGGAGTCAACAGAGTTAGCTATGTTTGAATTTATTAAGTGTAAATATCAACATCACTGTATATGTGCTGGCAATAATAAATTGGACTTAGTTACACTTAAAGTTATTACTTCTATGTCACTGAACCAGTAAGCACATTTCCCAACAACACTGGAAAATATACTATATGTGATTCATTCCTCTTCATCAACGAAGGCTCTGGAAGTTATGGCTACTTTTCCTTTAGATAATTGGACCATCTCAGTGTTAGTTGTAAAACTGTCGAATTACCCCCAAAATAATAACAGTACTCCAGTGCTAGGCAGGAGGTGCTACAAGGCTGATAACTAGGTTTGCTTTAATAGAATAGTAAACAAGGACTGGAAAGAAGAATATGCAGGAAGGATTGCAAATTATATTTGGCAGTTTTTATTCTAGACTGGGGTCATTAGTTGATCAATATGTCCACAGTAAACAAAGTATGGCAGCTTCAGAATTAAAACATCAACCCTGGTGGAACAGACACTTGTTTTGTCTTACTCGAAATAAAGGATTATCTATCAGAAAGGAACACTGAGAGTTGCAAAGATAGTCTTCATTAACAACCAGTATTGGGTGTGCCAGAAATAGGTATAAATTAGCCAGGAATATTAAGGATAACAAGAAATAATTTTATAAGCATATTTGAGGTTATAAAGGTGAATGTGTGTCCAAGTTTACACTTAATGGATGGACTTCTATAGTGACCAATGTAAAAGATGTGGTTGAACTTGCAAAAACATTTTCAGGAAATACAATGGGATATGGTTTCTACCCAAAAGTAGAACATCCCAATATATAGTAGCTATCCCCAAATTAAGGAAGAGTAGATTAAAGATGCCCTTAGAAAGATAATGGAGGATACTGCATCTTTTCTGCAAAATCTTAATGGTTATTTTCTAAGTTGCATAAGTGAAACAGTAAGTTCCCCTTAACTGAGCACGTAACGCAATCTTTAGAGTAATTTTTTTTCTGGTTTTATGGAAGTTTGCAAATGTTACCTCTGTTCATAAGAGAAGATCTAGTGTTTTTAAAATTACAGACTTATTATCATACAACTGTTGTTGATAAATGTTTTGAGTGAGACTCAATAAAATGCATGCAGAATAAATGTACTCTCCTGTGTAATGATACATTTCAACCTGCTTTTCCTTGCGGAAGAACATGCCTAAATAAGTTAAGCTAATTTTATAAAGATGTGGTCCTTACATATTATGAAGAAATTCCTGCCGATGTAATAATTATGGACTTTGCCAAAGCATTTGATATGGTTCCACACAAGCCTGTTATGCCAGCCCTTCAAAATTGTGAATGCAGCAAAGATAAAATTAGCTCATACACAACTGAAGGATGATGTGAGATCTGCAGTTTTTTCTCACCTACTGGGATGGCTGAATAAGAATGTCCAAAACTTAAAAAAGAAAATACTTGAACAAAAAAGAAGTTAAATTGTGATTCTAAGGACTCTGCAAAAAATTGGGCTTTACCTTGGAATAAATTTCATTCATCCAATAGAAATTAAGGAAATAAGTCAGATGTTGCTGGTCACTCTATGCAGATATGGTTCAGATATTGTCTTCCTCTTTCGGTTGGAGTTCTTCTCATAGCATTAATATGGTCACCAAAATGCAAAATTCAGTGATAAACAGTAAAGAAGAAGGCAACAAGAGTGACTGTACTTCTTTGAAAAATCACTCCTATGGGTGAAAAGGGAGCTTTAATTAGAGACAGAAGGCCTCTTACATTCTGTTTCATTTCTGTTCGTTGCCAAGTTTATTTTGTTTCTAACATTTGTGAAGGGATTTCTTTCTCCACTGATTTAATGTTGAAATTTTTTCTAAAGTTGACATGGACATTAACTCTACTGATAGTTCAATATATCTGGCGCTCCCTCGTCCATGATTGATGAGGGTATTAATTCTATGGACAATGTAGATAATACATCTGGCATTCTTTTGTCTACAATAGAAGTGGAATTTTTAAGTTTATTTGATTGTTTTACCAAAAATATTTGTACAAGGTTGAAAGTGTTTTAAATTATGTCATAAAATACAGTTGTGTACACTTACCATAAATGTAGATGTTCGAGTGTATTCACTGTTGCAGTCCTAACAAATGGGTTATCCGGCTCCCGGTAGCCCTCAGTCGGCCAGAATACCAAAGGTAAGTAAAAATTCCGTCGGTTGTAAAGGATGTCAGGGCATCCGATACAATAGGAGGCAGCCAACGCCACTTCCTCAGTCTTTCTTGCCATGACAGTCAGGAGCCCCCAGAAAAAAAGGATAAGCCAAATGCCAATTTGGCAAATAATATCCAATTCAGCCTGTACCTCAGGAAAAAACAATAGGAGAGGACCAAAAAGGGGGGAAGGAGGGAGGGAGACCAGGACTGCAACAGTGAATACACTCAAACATCTACATTTATGTTAAGTGTACACAACTGTACTATGTTCATCATGTTTCACTGTTGCATTCCTAACAAATGGGGTGATTACCAAAGCCCAGTGAGAAGGGAGGAGGAACCAACAGAATCAAGGGTTGGAGATAATGCCCTGCAACACAGCAGTGGCAAACCTTGCCCTGGCTCTGGAAAACAGAGGCAAATTATAATGTTTTGTGAAAGTGTGAACAGAAGACCAAGTGGCAGCCACCGAAATATCTTTAGTAGGGACACCCCTTAAAAAGGCTGCTGAAGAGGAAGCTGCTCTAGTTGAGTGGGTCCTAACCCCTTGAGGAGGGACCTTGTCATGAAAGGAATAACAAAAGTTGATGCAATGCGTAATCCACTTGGAAATCGTTTGCTTAGAAAGAGCCTTGCCCTGCACTCCAGGGGCAAAACTGACCAATAACTGAGCTGATTTCCGAAGGTCTTTAGTCCTGTCCAGGTAAAACCTGAGCTGTCTGTGCACATCAAAAGAATGCAGGATCCTTTCATCTTTATTTCGAGGATTAGGAAAGAAAGTGGGAAGGTGTATGGACTGATTAAGAGTCAAGCTAGAAACCACCTTAGGCATAAAGCAGGGGTTGGTTCTCAAAGAGACCCTGTCTGGATGGAAAATAATAAAAGGCTCCACAGCCATCAAAGCCTGCAGCTCCAAAACCCTCCCTGCTGAAGTTATAGCCAAGAGGAAAGCAGTCTTCCAAGAGAGAAACTTCAATTCTGCAGAGGCAGCTGGCTCAAAAGGAGGAAGAGTGAGTTTCTCTAGAACAAAATTAAGATCCCATGCTGGAGTAGGTGCCATTCTGGGAGGTTTTAAGTCACTAGCACCTCTGAGAAACATTTTCATCAAAGGATGAGAAAAAATGGGTTGTTCAAGAGAACAATAAGCAGAAATTGCTGAAGCATGGAGCTTGATAGAAGAAAAGGAAAAACCACCCTGAAGCAATTCAGCCAGGTATTCCAAGATCAGAGGAAGGGAAGGCTGAGAAGAAGAATCCCCTCTAGCCTGCATCCAATGAGAAAACCTTTCCCATTTGCCCGCGTAGGACTTCCTAGTTCTAGGCCTCCTGGCCTACCTCAGCACATCAATCACCTGCTGGGAAAGGGAAGAATATAAGGAAGGAGTCAAACTATGAGCCATGCTGCCAAGTGAAGGGATTGAAGATGAGGATGCAGAATAATTCCCCTTCCTGAACCAAAAGATCTGGCTTTAGAGGAGGATGCCAAGGAGGGAATTGGGAGAGACTGGGAAGCAGGACATACCAATGCTGTCTGGTCCAATCCTGAGCTATGAGAATAGTCCTTGGTCGTTTGTCCCTGATCTTCAACAACACTGTGGGTAGAAGAAGAGTAGGAGGGAAGGCATAAACTGATAGCAAGGTCCAAGGGAAGGACACAGCATCCACTCTCCAAGCCCTGCTGTGATGCTGTCTGGTGCAAAAGAGAGGCAGAAGGCGATTGTCCGGGGAAGAGAAAAGATCCAACTGAGGTGTGCCCCAACGTTGAATGATGCTGTAGAAAACCATCCTGTTCAGCTGCCACTCGTGAGGATCCAGGGTTCACCTGCTCAACTGGTCTGCCAAAACATTGAGCCTTCCTGGAAGGAACTGAGCTAGGAGATGCAAGTCCAGGGATGCTGCCATGGACCAAAGATTCATGCTTTGTCTGCACAGGGGGTAAGAGTGAGTCCCCTCCCTGCTTGTTGATGCACCACATGACTGTGGTATTGTTTGTTCTGACAAGTAAGGTCCCTGGAGAAAGAAGGTGCTTGAAGCAATCAACTCTTTTAGATTTATGTGCAGGTGCATCTGCTGGGTGTTCCACCGTCCCTGTATGCATCTGCCATCCAGGTGTGCTCCCCAGGCATAATCCGATGCATCTGTAGTCAGAACTTGAGTGGCAGGAGGTGTCCGAAAGGGCATGCCCTTGTTTTGTACATGCTGTTGCCCACCATAGAAACTCCATCTGCAGAGATAGAAGCAGAGGGATCATCATATCCAGGTCCTGTGTGTGTTGACACCAAATGTTCTTGAGGTACCATTGCAATTTCCTCATATGCAGTCTTGCATATGGAATCATATGGAATCATGAGAATACAAGATGCCATGAATCCCAGAGCTTGCAGGTATTTCCTTGCAGGGAGCTGGGACAGGCTTGCCAAGTCCTTGAAGTAAACTGAAAGAGTTGTCTGCTTCTCCTGGGTGAGATATATCATCTGGGTGGCTGTGTTCAGACTCGCTCCCAGGAATGTTATCTCCTTGGATGGTACCATTTTTTACTTTTCCTCGTTGAGAGTGTAACCCAAGAAAGAGAGAAGAGTCTTTACGAATTCCAAATCCTTTAATAGCTGCTCCAAGTATGGGTAAATCTGAATTTTCTTCTGCCTGCAAAAAATCAATGACTGGGGCCAGGCACTTCGTGAAGACTCTGGGAGCAGTAGATAAGCCAAACGGCAGCACAGAGAATTGATGATGTTACTTGCCCACTCTGAAACGAAAATACTGCCAGCAACTTTCCCTGACAGGGATGTACAGATAAGCCTCTTTGAGATCCAAGGTTACCCGGCAGGAATCCTTTTCTAGCATTGGTAGCAACTGATGCAGCGTGAGCATTTTGAACTTTGGAATCACTAAAAAAAAGTTCAGAATGGAAAGATCTAGGATAGGATGCTAGGTGCCTTCTTTTTTTGGAACTAGGAAAAGCCTGGAATAAAAGCCCTGGCCTACCTGCTGAACAGGAACTGGTTCTATTGCTCCCAGATGAAACAAAGAAAATTTGCTTTTCTACTTCTGCCTTCTGGTTTGGAGGAACGTCTGGGAAACCCTTGGGAGCTAAGAATACTTGTGCCACAGAGACACCGTTCTGAGCACCCATTTGTTGTTTGTAATAGAGGCCCAGACATCTGAAAAAAGGGCCAACCTTCCCTCTAAAAGACTCCCCAGACAAGCAAGAACAGGCAGAAGTTGTAAAAGGTCATTGAGAGTGCTTTGATTGAGATGCAGGCTTGGAGCTTCCCACCTTAGAAGTGGAAGCCTGCCACTGCCTAGACCTTTGAGGGATAGCTGTCTGCCCCCTAGAAGATTTGTAACCCCTAGTCCTGGAACGGTTCTGTCTGCTGGTATCAGGAAAGGTCCAACTCTTGGAAGGATAATTCCTGCTAAAGCGGGGGGGGGGGGGGGTTGAACTTGCAGAAAATCCTTAACAGTTTACATGGACTTGGCCTTATCCTCCATCTTCTTAAGCACCTCCTCAGTTTTGATGCCAAAAAGATTGTCTTTATGCTTAGCCTTGACAGGTTCTGGAAAAGGCTGTTCTCTGAACCAAGCATGCCTTCTAATAACAGATCCAGTAGCCGTAGCCCTACTGAAGGCCTCAAGGATGTCAAAACCACAATGCAAAGAATACTTATTGACCAGAGTGGCTGAATTCAATAAATCCTGCATGTCTTTACTCTCTGCCAAAAGAGGTACATTTGCAATCTTAGACTTAATAGCCTCCAAGGTGTGCTGTTGGTACTTCAGCATGTGAAAAAGATAATTAGTAGTCCTAATGGATAGGGTGGCAGAGGTATAAACCTAAGGTATTAAAATTTGGAGGCAAGGAATTTTCCAGAAAGACATCATCAACAGCTTCCAACACAAGGGGAGTAGCAAGAGGCTTATGCTGAGGTAAATCAAGAAACTCCCTAATCCGTTTCTTAGATTGTGCATAATCCTGGCTTTCCCATTTCAAATGTTTCCTGAGGGTATTTAAAGTGTCACCAAAAGAGAAATCCTCTGGAGGAGAAGCCGAAGGAATGGACTCCTCTGCATCTGAATTCTCAAAGGGAGAAAAAGCCTGAGAAAATTCCTCTTCATCAGCAGAAATGCTGGAAGAAACAGATCCTGAACAGGACCAAACCTCAGGAGAAATCTCCCTACTTCTTTTAGGAGGGTGAGGCTGAGAACCCCTGATAAGAGTTAACAAATCATTAGCCATTTTAACCATCTGGGATTGAGGAGAACTAGAAGGAACTGGAGCCTGTCTTTTCACAGGCTTATGGATGGAAGGCTTACCTGCAAGCCTGAAGGACTCTGGAGGCCTGGGAACTGCCGAAGAAGCAGCGGGAGTAGAAGGAAGAAGTTTGCTGTCAGATTACAAACTGAAGGCCTCGGACCCCGGAGTCGGTGTAGTGGTACTGGCTCCAGCAGAAGAGGCAACTGGAGACAGGTCTGAAGACAAACTGGAGCCCGAAGGTCTAAGAGACATGGACTCAACCAAGGCCTGCAGTTGTACATCTGCGGACTGCAGGGACTGCAAAAGCGTCTCACTGGCTCCCGCCTGACTGACGACCAACTTAGTTCATCCGAGGACTTTGTTTTCTGAAGCCTGGCCTGTCACGGTCCTTGTCCTTACGCTTTTTCGAAATATCTGAAGCCTGAAGACTGGTGGATGCCATACCCACAAACTTAGGCCAAACTCCAAAATGCTTAGCCAAAATCTTAGCCCGACGACGGATAGTACGCGAATTAAAGGAGGCACAAAGATTACAACTGGGAACGTTGTGATCAAGGCCTAAATAGATAATGCAATAGGAATGAAAATTTCTATGGGGAATCTGCTTTCCACAGGTAAGGCAATTATTAACTTTTTCTGACATTCGTTAAGGCAAGAAAAGAGGATCCCCAACGGGGTACTTAGCTGTAGTAGACTTAACACTTTGTAGTCGGAATTCAACAAAGGTAAACTGCCGACCGGCACTCGTGCATGAAAAGCTTCTGCTTCGGGCTCTGTGGCAAGGAAGACTGAGGAAGTCACGTCGGCTGCCTCCCTTTCTATCAGATGCCCTGATGTCCTTTACAACCGATGGCATTTTTACTTACCTTTGGTATTCTGGCAGACTGAGGGCTACCGGGAGCCGGATAACCCATTTGTTAGGACTGCAACAGTGAAACACGATGAACATCTGCATCTTTTGCATTATTTTTTCTTCTTCCAAGCATGACAATATTAAAAAAGTTGAATTTCTCATTTTGAAAAAAATGTATACATTCTTATTACTCTATTAGTAATTTATCTTTTTTATTCTTATTTTGAAAAAAAGTTTGAGTACAATGCTTATAGTTTATTTCATTCCGAATGCCATTTAATAATGAATTCAATTTATTTCTTGCTAATTTTAATAAAAACTGCCTTATTTATAATTTAACCAAAATAACAATGGGTTATTTTAAAAGGATTTAGTCAAATTAAGTAAGACCATAGTTTAAAAGGCAGAAAGTACAGGTTCTGAATTTTCACGAGTATTATAAATGTGTTTACAACATATTAACGATTACTGCTGTTTCAATATTGGGAGACATTGGTGAATTATAAACAGATGCTTGAAGATCACCACATTTTTGTTAAGTAAAGGCTTCAGATTACTACATCTCATTGAGAAAGATGTTCATTTTTTTTTACATACCCACATTAAGATATTCTCATTTTATTGTCTACCTAAAATACATAATCATTGTTGATCTTCCTGCTATACATTTCATCTCTAGCCAAGAAGCAATCTTTGAAAATTTAGGCAAAATGTATTGTCATTACTTAAAACATGTAGAGTTCCCTTCCTTTATTAGAAATTCTACCTGTTTATTATAATAAACTTTCAGATTTGACTTGGTCTAGTGATATGAACTGGAAAACTACTGTTGTTGTGACTCTATATATTAATACCAAACAAATTTTAGGTGATATTCCAAGGACCCAGTTTTTGTTGGAACTGATTTTTTTTCTTGTTCTACAAAACGTTTTTCATCAGCTTAAAGCCACTACCATGGATGCCTTGTTTGCACCAGCTTATAAAAGTTTACTTATGGTGACTGTTTGAATGAGAATATTTATATGCATTTTTTTTCAGAGCAAATGTTCATTGTATTGCCGACTTGATTTGTATCTATAAGGGGATATTAATTCTGCTTCTGAATTAAGCACAGCTCTTAATATAAAAATATTCCGAATTAAATTTACTTATGAGGTTCATTCTAATTTGATTAATTATCTTAGACTTACTTTAAATTGTAGCAATTCCAGACCAAATACCAGTAAGTTGTTTCATAAACCTGTTTGTTTCGTGGATTATTTACTCTGTACATGTCTTCAAGTCATTTGATTTAATCCCTTCTCAAAAGCAAATGTTTGAATAAAAGAAGATTATGCTTTGATAAGAAAGTTTTACTGTCCATGTTTTAATTATCTCACATGGTAAGGAAAAGGGGTTATTCTATGAATGATAGTGTTAAAGAATCTTGAGAAGTCTATACCACTACTAGATCTAATCTATTAGGGTATATTTATATGTTAAGGACATTTTAAGTTAGATATAGAATCCCTAAGCAGTATAATAAACAGCACATTTACTTTGTTTCATAATTTAATATTTTATCAAATGAAATTTATATTACAAATACTTGGAACTTCTTAAAAAATGAATGCTAATTTTGGTGATATTCTACCCAACAGACCAATGTTTTCTTTTCCAGCTGGGAAAATAAACTGAGCATTTTTTTGTTCAAGTTATTTTGCCATACCTAAAATCATTACGACTGTGGAACTTACACAAGGGGGCTCTGTCCCCAGTGGTGATTGTATTATTTGCCCCTTAGTTCATTTAAAGTTTGATTAACTTAATGTCATACCATTGCAAGTGAACAGACATTTCTATTGTAATAGCTATGCTGTTATTTATGTCAAGTGCCCTTTTGAGTTATTTTATATAGGTGAAACTAAGAGAACATTTGCAAAAAAAATAAAATAACATGTTACGAACATGCTTTTAAATAATACTATTAACCCTTTTATTTTACATTGTATTGAACTTCAAATGACTGAACCGAGTGATTTAAAATTTTCTATTATTGAACAAGTAGTTTGTGATACCTGATATGATAGAAATGTAAAAATATTTAACAATACGAGATTATTTATATTTCAAAATGTAAAATTTTTCCTTTCAGCTTGAATCAAACCTGTAACTAGAAGTTTTTCTTAATAATAAATTACTTTTAAAAGATTTATGACATCACTTACTTTTTAAATATTTGCATCTTGTGTTTGTGCTTTTGTCATCCCTGCAAGTTTTACAGAGGTTCCAAACGAGTAAACTTTATGTGTGTGTGTGTGTGTGTGTGTGTGTGTGTGTGTGTGTGTGTGTGTGTGTGTGTGTGTGTGTGTATGTACGCGTAACACATAAATAATTTCATCTTTTGCCTGTTGTACTTACTTACACGTTCATATATTCATACTATGCTGACGACAGCCAAGATCTTTACAAGCCTAACCTAAAAGGGATTTCACGGGTAGCAGTGAGGGGTGAATTTATAACTACATTTATCAGCCAGTAGATTTGCTATGTCACCCTGGTCAGTAAAAGTTGTGCCATTTACCATCAGTTCTATACACTGCTGAGTATTACCTTTAAGGTTCCTAATATAGCCAAAGAAGGCCTTGTGATTGTCCTTAGCCTGGGAGGCTATCCTGAAACCATAATTGGCCTTGCTGGTCTTTATTAGACCTCTTAGTTTCTTGTTTAGTTGAATCAGAGAGCTCTGGTCTTTATGAGAGTTGCTTTTTCTGATATTTGGCCATAACATTTTTTTCTTTTGCTATATAGCCTGTTAAGGTAAGGATTCCACTGGTGTGGTTTGCTTTTGGTATTTGATCTGGGCTTACTTCTGAGCGGTATGGCAGCCTCAATGCAGCCATTTACACGTTTGTACAGGGTTTCTGTAAAACAATTCTGCATAGGTAATTGTGTTCTCAGGCTTTGGGGAGCTGTGAATTTTGACAAACTGTCACTTAATAGGATGTAATTTGGTTATTTAAGGAATAACGCTTTGTTAGAATGGTGCACAGCAACGGTTATCCCACTCCACAAAGGGGGAGCCACCACAGACGCCGGGAACTACCACCCCATTAGCCTAATGAGCCTTGTCTGCAAGGCCATAGAACGTATCATCAAGGAACTTATAAACAAAGACATTGGTAATCTTCAAACTCTGGACCCCACCCAGTTCAGGTTTGTAAAAGGCAGATCATGTCTCCTAAACCTGATAGACTTCTTTGAAGCAGTCATCAAAGCCGTAGACGAGGGTAAGGTGGTTCACACAGCCTATCTAGATCTCGCCAAGGCTTTTGACACCATCCCCCACTCTGGAATTATAGATAAACTCACTAAACTAGGTATAAATCCCTATGTCACAAGATGGGTTGCCAACTGACTCACTGACGGAACCCATACTGTGAAAGTAGCAGACTCCAAATCCGACTTCAGACCAGTGACAAGTGGAGTACCACAGGGTTCAGTCCTGGGTCCTCTTCTGTTTGGTACCTACTTTTTGAAGTACAGGCTAACGAAGTTCGCAGATGACTGCAAACTAGGAGCCATAATCAAAACTCCTAACGATGTGGACATCCTACAAAAGGGCCTCACTGAGACAGATGCCTGGTGTCAAAGCCATGGCCTCAAGCTCAATGCCAAAAAGTGCATTGTCATCCCCTTTGGTAAAAACTCTGTACCCATGAGCTACCACATAGGCAGTAGTCTACTTAACACTGAAAGTGTGATAAGAGACCTTGGGACACAGGTGGACAGTAGTGTCTCCTTTGATAATCACATCACCACAGTAGTCAGGAAATTCTTCTACATGGCACACCTCATCACAAAAGGTTTCTCATCCAGGAAAAAGAAGTCATTGTTCCCCTCTACTTGTCAGTCATTAGTCTCATTATAGAGTACAATGCCCCTTTTGGTATGTACCTCACAAGACATCTACAACAACTGGAAAGGCCGCAGAAATACTTCACAAAGAGAATTACCAGCCTCAAACAGATGCCCTACACAGACCTTCTCAAAAAACTCCAGCTTTACTCTGTCGCACATCGCCTACTCAGAGGCGATCTCTGCCTAACATACAAAGCTATGTCAAACCCAGAGCTGTTGGACATGCTCCATTTAAAGAAATCCCAATCCCTCAGAGCTACATGCTCTAGGGACCTAAACCTTGTCACCATAATAAAGAGAACATGCTGGACGAATAGATTCCTGTCCCAGGGACTTCCCATACTCTGGAACAAGCTACCTATCTATATCAAACAAAGCTCTTCATTAGCACTCTTCAAGAAAAATCTTGATGATTGGATGGGAATAGAAAATTCACCCCGGGGATCACCTCTGTGGCTCTGCTCGATAGGAGCACAGGAAAATAATTTTCTTGGGTGGCGAAAGCCAGGGTACCTTTTTGGCTAGGCTTATATAAGCCCTAGGGCCAATAGCCTAGTATCTACTATCAGGGCCGGTGTTAGCATTTTGAGAGCCCCCAGCAAATGTCAAGTTGGGGGTCCCCTAGGCACTTCCAGTATAATAACATCTTGTCAATGCCACACGTCCTAAGAAACCTTTTAGTTTGTGCTGCAAATGTTTAGGAGTAGTACGCACAGACTGACCTTAGCTACAAGCTGTTACTTTACAACAAGCCTATATACCACATTTTGTTGACCTGTCTAACAAATGGATACTTACAGTTCATAGGTTCATAGGCGTGTACTAGGCTAATGGCCCTGGACCCTATATAAGCCTAGCCCAAGAAGATTCCCTGGCATCATGCTGTCCAAAGGTAGTTCCCAATGCCCCTGTCAAGTCCAAAGGTAGTTCCCAATGCCCCTGTCAAGTAAGGCCACTGAAGTGATTCCCGGGGTGAAATTCCTATTGCCCATCCACTTGTCAAGATTTCTCTTAAAGAGGGCCAGTGAAGTGCACTGCTTGACGTGAATGGGAAGTTTGTTCCAGAGTACTGAAGTCTCTGGGCTAGGAACCTATCTCTCCAGCATGTTCTGTTTATTGTGGTAATGAGGTTTAGGTCCCTGGAGCGTGTGGCATGGAGAGATTGGGATTTCTTTAGGTGTAGCATATCTAGCAGCTCTGGGTCAGACATGGCTTTGTAGGTCAAGCAGAGATTGCCTCCAAGTAGGCGAAAAGAGACAGAGTATAGCTGGAGCTTTTTGAGTCTATCTGTATAGGGCATGTGTCTAAGGCCTAAGATCCTCTTAGTGAGGTATTTTTGTGGCCTTCCCAGTTGTTGTAGGTGTCTAGTGAGGTACACACCAAATGAGGCATTGTATTCTATAACAGATCTAATGAGGGATGATTAGAGAGGGATTATGACTTCTTTCTTCCTGGATGAGAAACCTTTTGTAATGAGATGTGCCACATAGAAGGTCTTTCTGACTACAGTGGCAATGTGGTTATCAAAGGAGAGGTTGCTGTCAACCTGTGTCCCCAGGTCTCTTATCACACCTTTGGTGTTTAGTGGACTACCTCCTATGTGGTAGTTCATGGAAACCAAATTTTTCCCAAAAGGAATGACAATGCACTTTTTGGCATTGAGTTACTTTGCAACAATGATACATTACAATGACTATATGTACAGGTCTGGACTTAAATGAAGTTATGACTAGGACTACTGTTTCAACACTCCCCCGCACACCATCGAGTCCTCTCCTCTGATCCACCACCCCCTTATGGGCCCCCCCACCATGCACATTACTTTTTTCTTCCTTTTCTCACATTTTGCCTTACTGTCAGCTTTTTCAATAAGCCATAACTTTGTATATGCTCTGAAGTGTATTTTAAAGGTTTATTTTACACAACCTTTTCATCCAATAATGGCTTGAACAAAAATTATTATTAAGGAAAGAAATTCAGTGTTGCTGTTCAGCTTTAGTTTTCTTTGTATTCTTTCAGCACTCCTTTCCTGACCAAGACAGCACAGTAATAACCATTTAGGAAATGACTCAATTAAGCTGGTGCC
The DNA here is from genome assembly GCF_019279795.1 of Protopterus annectens. Taxonomy (NCBI): domain Eukaryota; kingdom Metazoa; phylum Chordata; order Ceratodontiformes; family Protopteridae; genus Protopterus; species Protopterus annectens. The sequence goes on from NC_056729.1 coordinate 1,403,601,326, forward strand.
CCCAAAGACATAGGGGTTATATATGTGCCCTGGGATGCATTTTAGAGCATTTTCTCATCATTTTACTCCAATGGTGGCCTAAACAAAAATCATGAAAAAGAAAATAATTTCAGTCTTTTTTTTTTCTTTCAAGGAAGACATAAGTTGTGCCCAAGGCTTAATAGTAGCTCACAATAAACTAACAAGCCAGTTGTGGAAATACATAGGTCTTATCTGGGAATACTGCCTCCTTCCCCAACCCCCACAAAAGACAGTCACTGCCTATACATCCCTCTGGTGTTAGACTAGGATGAAAGCAGAGGTTTAAATTGCCTTAGTCATATATTTCAAGTGGCTGCTGATATATGTATACATAGCATGCTTCCTCACCCCCAACCCTCAAAGTTAGCCCTATGTATATGTGCCTGATCTGTGACTGTGAGAATGATTTCAGTAATATATTCTAATTTGCTGCTCCTAGACAGTACACCACAACTACACAAGCTATAGTAACCTTCATTTTACACCTCTGAGGTCTGTGAGAAAAGTAAATAAACAATGACCACACTGTCCTCAGCTCAATCACAAGCTATAATGACTTCATGTGCACCTCTAAGGTTTGATTGTGATGAAAATTAAAGTTGTAATAACCACACAATCCCTAGATCCCCAGCAGCTTTCTGTACACACACATTTGAGCAGGGCTGGTTTTACAATGGGTATGGTTGAAACCAGAGGCTAATATCAACTTTATCCTAAAAGGGTCATATCTCAGCATTGTTCAGGTTAAACAGCTCAATCAGAAAACTGAAACATTTTTTGTCCTCATTTTTCTTCAACCAGCAATAGCATTTGTGGGGGTCCCCACAGAGTCAAGGATGATTAAGGGAGCCCTCAGTATCCATTTATGCAGTCTGTTGAGTGGGGGCCACCAGACTCCAAGAAGTCTAAGTGTCTGAATTTTCTGTGATATATCTTATGTCTTACTTTTGAAATATAATTACTTGTTAAGTATATTTTTTACTGATACCCAGAAGAATAATGTCTGTGTCCTGGCATTATTGGGTGCATGCACATACAAAAATCAGTGATATTTTTGACACACACTAGCATAAGCCATAGCAGTCCAACACTGGTACTTGCCACACCAGATCAGTGACTGCTGTTTAGCAGTCGTCAAATAGCGGCAGGGGTAAGTCACTTATTTACATCACTGACCAGTGATGCATACCTGTCACTGTCCCTGATTTCACAGACCTTCCCTGTTTTTGTTCATACATTTGCTTTCTCCTTCGCAAAAAGTTTGACTTGCTGGTAAATCATTCAGGATTACAAACAATCAATCCAGACATCTGCGTTTTTATACTCATGGTCCAAAAATATGTGTTGATGCAAAAGGTGTTGTTCTACTAACTTTTTAAGTGCATTATAGTAACATTTAAAATATTGTCCTGATTCTGAGCCTTTATTCTATTATTTTCGGGATTGCACTGAATTCTTAAGCAAAGGAATTGAGAGTTACACTGTCTGGTGTTATGCCTGTATTTATAAAACTCCCCAAAAGACAAAACCATACCTGATTATTGGAAGCATCAGCTCTTTTTAAAATCCAAACTTTGCACCAAGATAAGTCACTCTGCGCTGCTGATCTCTCCAGTACTTACCTTGCTCATGTTCATTATCAGCTTCATCCTAACAGGGTTCTATCACAGCCCTGTTCAGGTTAAACAGCATAATTAGTAAATTAATATATTTTTTCTTCCTCATTTTTCCCCAACCTGCAGAAGGTTTTGTGGGACCCCCACACAGTCAAGGATGATTAATGGGGGCCCCCTGCAGCCACGGGTATAGCAAGTGGAGAAAATGTCCAACAGCAGGATTTAACTAAACCCACCGGCATTATGTCAGTGGTAAAATATTTAATAGAATTCTGATGCCTGTTACAACAAAACACTTACTACAACCAGAAATATCTTTGAATTTTAAAGGTGGTATAAATAAGAGTTATCCATGTGGTTTATTAAGTATACAAAAATGCTATACTAGCTTTTGTTGGTTTTACAGACATGTAACAAAATATCAGGATACGATAACTTGCTGTGGTTGGGGGACCCCAGTGAACGCAGGGTTCGCTGGTGCCTAAAGCCAGCTATGCTACTATGAACCTATGATTCTTTCATTATAGAACTGGGAGAAAATGGAACAGCTTGCAGACAGCAATAAGACAGGCTGATTCCTTGCAAGGTTTTAAAAATCAGATCGAGCAGTGGTTTGAGAATTAAGTCTACTGGACTTGATACCCTTGGAACATGGCTTGTTGTTATTCTTATGAAATCCTAGACCTGATGGAAACAAAACATTAAACAAATTCCTTTGGCAGCAGTTTGATGCTATATTGGGACCCCTTAAACTTCTTGGTCTAGAGTATCATATTAGGCCTGAATGAACTACTTGTTTTGGAGACCCAGAGATTGAGGAAGAGCACAAAGAGATGCTGATGGTCTCGAACAGAAAGTTCAAAGGTCTACATTACAAGTTCTCTAACAGGATTGGTCTTCCAGAGCTGCCAGTCTGGCGTTGTGCTTCAAGGAATAAGATGGCACTGCTCAAGAAAACTGTTAACAATTATTTTTGTTGCAGTTTGTTTAAAAGTCAGTCTTGAATGTCAAATGCTTTAACACCGTAAATGTACATAGCCTGAAAATACTTGGAAACCCATCAATAAATAATGTCAGAATAAGCTTCATGTATCAGAATTATAGGGCAGGATTGTTTTTACTTCTTCAGCTTGCACAAGATATCTCTGATCAGTTGCTAGGGTGTACAAGAAACTGCTAGTCACCCCTACCCCTACACACACACACACACACACACACACACCTTATTTTCTCCTTTACAGTTCAGGGTTAAAAAGATGGTAACAAACTATACTCTGTAGTCTTGGGCCTGATGTGTTTAATTTTCTTGATCTGCTCTTAATATTCTGTATGGCTCTTATGAAATCACTTACACGAGAGCTTCAGAGTTCACCTCTGAAGAGACACTTGTGCCTAAAAGGATTTTATCCAGTCAAAAATTAACAAATCACATATCATGCAGATAAAAGTACAGTTTCTACTACATGAAAGACTGCAGTATACAAAAAGTTAAACATTATCTTCCTTCTTGCTACCTTCATTATTCATTTTCCAACACTGGTGCAAAAAGCTGATCTCTGAAAAATTATTTTAGAAATACAGAAGTTCAAGAGTTCTACTTCACAAACTGAGAACTGCTGAAGAAGTAAGAACGCAAACTCATTTTTGGCTTCAAGCCTGCAATTTGTCACCTGTCAGGAATTTTTCCTGAGAGTCAGGAAACTGGGGTCCTTGTCAAAGAATCCAGTTCTGGTGAATGCTTGTCAGGTATTTTGAGTCATTCTGATAGCCAACACATTTCAGAAGTACACTTTCCCAAACTGTATGTTACGTTATTTGAGTTTTCTAGTTGAAGTTAAGTTATGCTGTCAGAACAGCCTTTTGTTGTTTTAAACTGGCAAGCAAGGAGGTGTGAAATGTGACCATTAACACACAATGAGAAAAGTTAGGAATACTCTGTACAATGCATCCCTCAACACAAGTACACACCTCTGAAATGATCTGAGCCTTCTTTTTATAAAAGTAAAATAATGCTGCTGTCCCCCAGGTGCAGTTAAAACTCTGAGTAGCAGAAATAAGTATGCCCTTTGTGGCTGTAATATAAATAATTCTATGGCTATGAAGAAACACTAGATTCAAATATATACTGCTGGAAACACCATAAAATGATATGTGTTCTTCCTACTAACTTCAACATCTCATTAGCAATTTTTAGGATCCCATGCTTATATAACAAACATTTCAGCAAGTATTCCAACTGATGAAACCATGAAAATCCAACAACGTTTACTATAAGAAAGTTTATATATGTGTTCTCTGCCACATTAAACAAAAAACTTGTTTCTCCGAGATTGCTGTATGTATGCATGATAGTCAACTTGAAAAGAGAAGCAATGCAGATTTACAACTATACCTCAGAAACAGATCAACACTGACTGTGTGTGTGTGTGTGTGTGTGTGTGTGTGTGTGTGTGTGTGTGTGTGTGTGTGTGTGACCCTGAAAGTTTAGAAGACCAGTTTGACATAAAACTAAAGGTTCCTCCTCCATCTGTGGAACAGACTCCCTCTCCGTGTCAAGCAGAGTACCTCACTAGACCATTTTAAGAGGAACATGGATGACTGGATGGGAAATAGAAAATACACCCCTGGGATCCCACGTGTCCCTGCTGGACAGGGGAAAGAGGTGCTGACTTTGTGGGAAAATGGGCAAAATTTTTGGCTAGGCTTAGAGTGGCCTCCGGGACAATAGCCTAGTATCGTCCTATGAATCTATGTTACACACAGTCATACAGACAGAAAGACAGGGGCACACACAAGTACATCCCTAGACTATATGAGGAGAGACATTATGGCACTCTGTACATCACTGTCTGGTATGTGCCTAACATTCAGCAGCATTCTACTTTCACCGAGGACGATGCAACAATTCGAACAGAAGATGACGGACATTAATAATTGGCTTAGTTTTTGGTGTCATTTCAGAAGGATATAATATTTGTAAGGGTGTAGCTAAGCATACTCCTTGTACTCTACTGAGTACAACTTTCAAGACATTGCATGGTATGACCTAAAAAAGCCAAGGTCTCTCTATGTCCACAACTATCTAAATTAAGGCCTCCAATAACAGCTACACAGACTGATGAAATATACATTTAATGGTTTTAGAGGGAAAGTTAAGTGCTGGGGGAACATGTCAAAATTTTAACTGCTAGGTGGGTTGGGGGCACCAATAACAGTACATGACTACAAAATTAAATTATCTGGCTACACCCCTGAATATTTATCATTGTGGGAGGACATGGTTAAACCACGTTGCCTTGCCAAGGATGGGCTGCACCTGTCCCGTCTAGGCTTTTGAATATTGGCTAAAACACTGTCCTCATAGAGCCTTTTTTTGGCAATGTCAAACTGGCACACCTGACAACAAAGCAAAGTTTGCCCAAGCGAATCTAAAGGTATTACTACTCAATGCCAGGAGTCCAAACAAGAAGCTCCAGTCCCTCCAAGCTCTCCTCACCTTGGAGAATGCAGACAACTGTGCAGTTGCTGAGACACAGTTTAAAACTGCATAGTACTCCAGCAGTGCAGGGCTTCACTGCCTTCCACACATCTAAACCAACAACTGCACAAACACTGACCAAAGGTGGTGGGGTCTCGATATGCATCAATAACAAACATACCTCTAGTTGGGTTAAACAACAAGAAGATGCACTTCCACAGCTCTCGACCTCTTAGCACAAAAAAATCTGAAAAAAGCCAAAAATAATAGGGGGACAAAGCCCCAAAAATAGGGACAAATTTTAAATATCGCTCTTATAAACTTGGAAAGTTGATACAATAAAAGGTCTAGTATTTCCATGCATTTTCTGAAGGATATGAAGTCCGAAACTAAAATGCCTGTCATTATTTAGTGAATTTAATCCTCACTGATTTGCCACAAAAATCCAGAAAATCATAAATTTTATGAGGAACGCACCAAAAATATGAGGCAAAAATCTAGACATTCTGCAAAAATCTGGACAGCTGAGAGGTCTGTAAAGTTGTCTCTGGTAAGGTCAGACAACAAAGCAATCTCCTTCAAAATAAGAATTAATTCTGTAACCACAGCAAACCCTTTAACCATGAGAAACTACTCCAAGACAAACTACCTTTCATTAAGTGATGACCTTTCAAAATTTCAAGCTCCTCCAAACTTAGATAACACAGTAGCCTATAAGAATTATTGACAGAAGCTGCCTACCAGAAGTAAGCCCAAAACTAACTCAGAAAACAAGTTACCCTGGAATCCAAAATTAAACAGGTTGTACAACAAAAGAAAAAAAGTCATAGCAAAATTAAGAAATTAACACCAAAACAGATAAAAACTCTCTCATCAAACTGGACAACTTAAACGACAATTAAGTCCAGCAAAGCCAGTTTTTAAGTAAAGATTGAGCATCTGGCCAAGGACAACCATAAAGCCTTCTTTAGATTATGTCTAAAACCTCAAAAGCAGCACGCAACAGTGTGCCAAACTCGTGCCATGTGAATAGAAGAATGTGGACCATCAGTTTACCCCAGGAACCACAGACCCATTAGTCTGACTAGTCTCAAATGCAAAGCCATGGAAATAATTATAATGGAACTGATTAAAAATGACAGAGGAAACCTTCAGACACTGGACAACACACTGGGTGATTTTGTCAAAGGCAGGTCATGCCTACTGAACCTGGTGGTCTTCTTTGAGAAGGTCACCAAGACAATGGATGAGGACAAAATGGTTCATACTGCCTACCTTGACCTAGCAAAGGCATTTGATACAATATACCAGTCTAGCATTACAAACAAACTCACAGAATTAAGCATAAACCCCTGTGTAGCTCGCTAGACAGCCAGCTGGGTCACAGACAGAATCCAAGAAGTTAGGACTGGAGAGACTACTTCCACAAATAGGCTGGTCATAAGTGGTGTTCCCCAGCCTCTGTTCTGGTTCTAATTCTCTTTGTCATTTATTTTTCAAAAAACAAGGCCAATATCAAGAGCCTCTGGCTTACCATATTTGCAGATGACTGCAAGCTAGGAGCAACCACAGACCCCCCAGCATATTAACACCTTAAGGCAGGGTCCAACACAGACAAATGAATGGTGTCCAGCCACGGCTTAAAACTAAATGCCAAGAAATTCATAAAAGCACCTTTTCAGAAGTTGGCCACCCAGGGGATACTACCTCACTGATAAAACACCACTAAATGTAAACACATTAGTCAGGGATTTGGGGACCTGTGTAGATAGTAAGGCTGTAAGAAAATCATTCTGTCACTCATCTTAGCATCTAGGTCCAGGGAAGTCATCATGCCACTGCACTCAGCCTTCATCAGACCATCATTGATAGTAACACCCCTTTTTGTTTGTACCTAACCAGGTACATGATATAACTGGAACGTCGACAGAGGTTCCTCACAAAAACAATACAGGGCATAAACACAATGTCCTAAGCAGACTGCCTCAAAACCCTGTCTTTATACTCTGTTTCCTATAAACTGCGGCAAGGCAATTTATGCCTGGCATACAACGCATTCTTAGATCCTGCTCAGATGGATCTTTTGCATATTCGCAAAACAAACAGTACCAGAATTACTACTTTGCTTTTGACTTAAACATGACATGTTGAAGGAACAAGTACAGATCTCAGAGAATCCCCATTCTCTGGAATGGGCTTCCCATTCATGTAAACAGAGCCCTCCCTAATACTATTCAAGCTCAACCTGGACCAGTGGATGGGAAATTATAAATGCACCCCTGGTCTGACCCCTGTCTGTGATGGACAGAGGCAGCTGTTAAATTATGCCCTAATTAACATATAGCCTTTAAAATAACCTTTAATGTGCAATAACACATTGGATACTTGGGTCGCATGGCTAGACTTAAAAAGGCCAACTATACTGGAAGTAGTAGATATAGTAACAGAGATAAAACAACTAGAATGGAGATCTTTAGAAAACGGAAGAAGCAAACTACATATGAAAAAATACGAATTCTGGGAACAATACATACAAGGGAGGAATGAGCCCTAAAAGGCAGCAGGACTTAAGTGAGCTATGTAATGTTTCAGTGAGAAAGAGTGGGTAGATTATAAGTGATGTACAATGTTTGCAATTGGGAGTGTGTCAGTATGGTTTGTGATGGCCCTTTTTTTTCAATTATAAAGGAATTCCCAATACTATTCTAGCATGTCCAAAGGTCAGTTGTCAATCTTCTCTCCAGTCCAGCTGGTGAATCTGGGAATCTTGAGGCAATGTTACAACTGCCTCATGTACACAGACAACCCTCTCCTCCTCCCAACAAATTCCAACACATGTGAGAGATGCATCCATATAGCCAAACTGGAGGCTAAGCTCTCTCAACTCAGTACTGGCATAACCAGTCAGGAGGAGAAGGAAACCACACTCACTACAATTCCAGTCTCACATAGACCTACCACGACAGCAAACCAAACACAAACACACAAAAACATACTTGGAGGCTCTAAATAAAAATCTGCCTAAGCAGCAGAGACCTCCAAAGCAGACACCCAAGCAACCGCTACCCCAAAACAAAACACGTGCAACACATAGCTCACAAAGCCAGTGTGCTGAACAGTCACAGCCCTTAAGGCTAAACAACACACCTGATACACTTGTAATAGGTGACTCTATCGTCAGGCACACTGACGTCCCGCTCACCAGGCTGAATAAGGAGAAGGTCACGGTGAGCTGCCTGTCGGGCGCTAGGATCCGCCACATAACACAAGCACTCAGGTCACTCCAAGGCAAGTACAAATATGACTTAGTCATTGTCCATGCTGGTGTGAATGACCTGAGACGTACCTCCCTGGACTACATGAAAAGAGACATAGAAGAGCTCTCTGAGCATGTGGCCCAGGCCGGTATGACCCTGACCTTGAGTAGCATCTTACCCTCACCAAGAATGATGCCACAATATGAAGACAAGATGATCAATTTCAACAATTGGCTTAAGTATTAGTGTCATTCAAAGGGGATCCAATGCCTGTCAGCCTGGGATGACATGCTCGACAAGCCACGATGCTTTGCTAGGGACGGCTTGCACCTGTCACCCCTGGGCTTTCGGATATTGGCAAAGGCTCTTGCTACCCCCATAGTGCCTTTTTTAGGCAAGGCTCAAAAGACAAACCCACCTCCATAGGTATCACAAGGGATAAGAAACTAAGAGTAATGCTACTCAACGCCAGAAGTCTAAACCTCAAGATGCACGCACTCGAAACTCTCCTTAGCATGGAGAACATCGATATCTGTGCAGTAACAGAAACCTGGTTCAAGGCTCCCGAGAGCACCCCAGCACTACCAGGTTATACCTCATAGCATGTTTTTCGGCCCCAAAACTTGGACCGACCCACAAAAGGAGGGGGAGTATCAATATTCGTCAAAGATACCCACACCTCCAGGTTGGTGGCACAGCACAAAGCATCAGAGACTATCCATGTGCAACTAACAGTGGGTAAAACTGCCTTCCAGTTTATAGCCTGCTACAGACCACCCTCCCTAACCCAGGAACCCCACTCGGCCTTCCTGAGAACACTGGAAAATATGAAGGTCTCTCCAAACACCATTATATTGGGCGACTTCAACTACCCAAACATAGACTGCGAGCATTACTCTAGCTCCAACACCCTAGCCCAAAGGTTCCTAGAATTTATAAACTCAAATGCTATGGAACAACTTGTTACCACTCCCACAAGAGGGGAAAACATACTGGACCTGATCATCACCAATATGGGGACTCTATGCTCCAGACCAGAAGTGTATATCCCTCACTGGTAAGATCAGACCATAAACTAATCTCACTGGATATTCACATCCCGACCCCACCCCCTGCCCAGAAAACCACAGTGAAAAACTTCTCTAAAGCAAATTTCACACTCCTCAAAACCGAGGTGGAATCCTTCAAAGCCCCCGGGCCTGTGGAAAATACGGCCCAGACCGCAGAATCCTTTATAAACGCATTCTATGAACACCTTCAGGAATGCATGGATCATGCGATCCCAAATAAAACCAAGACCCAATCCTCCAAAGGCAGACGTCCTGTCTGGTGGACCCCAGCCATAAACAAACTATACAATAGAAGGAGGAAGCTACTAAATGATAGAGCAAAATTCCAAAAAGGGAAGGCATCTCTGATCAGTATTAGCAAAAACTACGGGCACTCATAAAATCGTCTAAGGCCAGCTTCGAGAGAAAAATTGCACAGGACACTAAGGATAATCACAAGGCTTTCTTTAGTTATGTTAGGAACCTGGGTGGTAATTCCCAGATATGCTCAGAATTAGTCCAAAATGACAAAAAATACACCGAACCCACAGACATTGCCAACATCCTAGCTGACAGGTTCAGCGCAAACTTCTCCCCCCCCTCCCCACCAAAAGGGCAAATACCTATCCCAGCAGAGTGCTGCCCCCCTGACATCTCAGATGCTCAGGTAAGAGCCGCCCTCTCCAAAGCAAAAAACACAGCATCAATGGGACCAGACGGTGTCCCGGGCTGCATCCTACATGAACTCCAAGAAGAGCTAAACCCAAAACATAAAACTACTGTTCACTCTCAGCCTTACTACAGGATATGTACCCAAAGAGTGGCGTTCAGCAACTGTGGTCCCTCTCCACAAAGGTGGTGCCTCAACGGATCCTGGAAACTATCGTCCCATAAGCCTGACTAGCTTGGTCTGCAAAGCTATGGAAAGGATCATCACGGACCTCATAAATAAAGATATTGGGGACCTACAGACACTGAATCCTACCCAGTTCGGCTTTGTTAAGGGCAGATCCTGCCTCTTAAACCTGGTTGATTTCTTTGAAACAGTCACCAAGGCCATTGACGAGGGGAAGGTGGTCCACACAGCCTACCTGGACCTCGCAAAAGCCTTCGATACAATACCCCACTCGGGCATTATAGATAAGCTCACCAGCTTAAATATAAACCCCTATGTCACTAGATGGGTTGCAAACTGGCTCAAGGACAGAACCCACATGGTTAGAATTGCTGGAGCCATGTCAGACTACAAGCCAGTTACAAGTGGCATCCCACAAGGCTCAGTCCTGGGACCTCTCTTGTTCGGTATATATTTCTCGGAGGTACAGGCCAACATGGAAGGACTGTGGCTGACCAAGTTCGCAGATGACTGCAAACTGGGCGCCATAATCGACTCTCCACCCGACACAAGCATCCTCCAAAAGGGCCTCATAGAAACAGACAACTGGTGCCAGAGCCATGGCCTCAAGCTAAACGCCAAAAAGTGTATAGTCATCCCCTTTGGCAAAAACAAAGTGCCCACAAATTACCACATAGGTGGTAATCCATTTAGTACAGAAGAAGTAATTAGGGACCTGGAGACCCAAGTTGATAGCAATCTCTCATTTGACAACCACGTGGCCAAAGTGGTTAGAAAAACATTTTATATAGCACACCTAATCATGAAGGGATTCACATCTAGATCAGGGGAGGTCATCGTGCCTCTTTACTCATCCCTCATCAGGCCCATAATTGAGTACAATACCCCTTTTGGGATGTACCTTACCAGACACCTGCAGCAACTGGAAAGACCCCAAAAGTACCTCACCAAGAGGATCAAAGGGCTCAAACAGATGCCATATGCTGCCCGGTTAAAGAAACTCCAGCTCTACTCAGTGGCATACCACCTGTTCAGAGGCGATCTGTGCCTGACATATAAAGCCATGTCCAACCCGGAATTAATGGACATGCTGCACCTCAGAAAATCCAAATCCCATCGAGCTACACGCTCGAGAGACTTGAACCTCAGCACTGAAATAAATAGGACATGCTGGAGGGACAGATTCATAACCCAGAGGCTCCCTTCACTCTGGAATAAAATCCCAGTCCAGGTTACGCAGAGTCCCTCATTGACTCTCTTCAAGAGGAATCTTGATGAGTGGATGGGAGATCGTAGGTTTACCCCGGGTATCACTTCTGTGTCACTGTTAGACAGAGGCACAGTATACTAACCTCAAAAAAGGGCATAGCAAAATTAATTTAAAATGGGTGGCGAAAACCAAACACATTCTGGCTAGGCTTATAAATGCCCTAGGGCAGATAGCCTAGTATGAACCTATGAACCTATAAAATGCTTGAGACTAGGAGTGTGTTGGCGTGGTTTATTTTCATTTATATAAATGTATGATTGCCTATATAATAAGTGATGGTTTAATGAAGATTTTTTTTTTTTTTTAAAGCAAGAATCGAATAATTTAAATAATATTGCTTAGGTTATATACTACAGAGTATAGCAATATATGTGAAGTATAATGTTTGTTATGTTTAGTTACTTTTATATAAATGTACATTTGCCTATGTCACAAGTAGTAATTCAATAAAGGTGCTTGAAAAATACACCTATGAGCAGACACACACACACACACACACACACACACACACACACACACACACACACACACACACACACACACCCTATCTATGTCTGTCCGTCTTTAAAGTGTACTTGCTACTGAGCATCCAAGTTGTACATTCTCTTTCCACACTGGCACTTTTCAAGTGTCTTGTTTTAGTGGGACTGGCAGAAAGTTAAATCAGGCAAAATCATGTGAAATCCAGTTAAAACCTAAACTGGCTTGAACTACCCCCAACAACTTCTCCTCTCTCAGCTACAGATCATCCACTCTATCCTGTTCCAGCCTTCCTACTGCCCAGCCTTATCCTCCCTCATCTCCCACTATTCCCGTACTAGACCCCTCTGGAGCTCTACCCAAGACCTATTACATATCTATAAACCAAACACCAAAGCTTGATGTAATATATACAGCTATCATCCCTCCATTGCTTGGAATAAACTCCCACTTGAAATTAAGACCCTCACACATCCCAGACAATTTAGAGCAGCCACCAAATAGTATCTAATACGTCCCTGGACTTGCCATTGTACTCACCCCCCCTGAATAATTGCCCCAAACTTAAACTACAATCTACCTCCTGCCAGACACAAGCCCACTCTATCCTCCTTAATTAATCCCTCAATTGTCTTCTTAACCCTGTTTACATCTTCGAATAACACTCTAGTTATACATATCTTGCCTAATCTGTACTTTCCAAACTGAGCTCTAAAGTATTAAGTATTGTCCTAAGTTAATATATCTATTTCTCATAAGACATATTTCTTAAATCTAGTTTGTGTATTCTTTGAATTATGTATCATCACTTGTGTTTAATTTGCATTTGTTTTTCATATTGTATTCTTTGAAATATGTATCATCAGTTGTGTTTAATTTGCATTTGTCATATATTAAATGTATGGAGCTTTTCTCCCCGGGCCTCCTCTGAAAAAGGGCTCTCCAGCTCAGTTGGACATACCTGACTAGCTCACCCAAACAAAGCAGTAGGTCATGCTGAGCAGTATAACATAAAAATACAGCACAATTACTTAGAGCACATTCAGTAGCTAACCAAACGTTTTGTGGTTCAAGCCCATCCATGGATGTTTCCTTGTTAGTCTGGAAAACATGCTGGAGGACCATGGCTTTGCTCTCTTAACAAGAAACTTCCTGTGGTACAAGGTTTAATTCTATCGGCATCTATTTGCCTACTGTGTGACCTGCAGCAAGTCACTTGGCAGGGATGAGACAAATTAGTCCACTGGGATCAGTGCTTTACCATGGTTACCAAACTGAATGAATGAAGGAATGAATGAATGAATAACTAAATAAATAAATAAATCACATGCTTACCCTCAACACCAAGTAATACAGCGCAGTTTTGTTTGATAAATGTGGCATCACTACTGCTTAACATACAGATAACAGTCCATTTAAGTTTGACAGAGTCATCAGAGAATTTCCTTTGACCACCAAGTCTCTGTTATGGTTAAAAAATCCTTCTACCTTGTACAACTCTTCTTTCATGGCATCTCACTATGGTCCATACAAGTTATATTCCCCCTTTATTCATCCCTTAATAGGCCCATTATTGAATATAATGCACCTTTTGTCATGTATCTTGCAAAGCATATAAAACACCATCAAAGATCTCAACGTTTCCTCGCCAAAAAGATCAGTGGTCTATGTAACCTTAGCTACTTTGATCATACAAAGTCCCTGTCCATTTACACAGTCTCAAACAGACTCCTGAGGGGTCATCTCTTCTTAGTTTTCCATGTTACAAACAAACCAGCACTCTTTGAACTCCTTAGGCTAAATAGAACCAGTTGTAAAGCAAGCACCCACTCCAGAGAGCAAAAATCTAAAATTAAGGCAAACCGGCCACAAAACCAACACAAAGGCAGCATGATAGATCCAAACCGCACAAAAGAGCTGTACCTGAACCCATTCCAGACACCTAAACCTGTACTACCACATCAACACCACCAAATGTCGTGACAGATACTTAAGCCAACATATATCCAGTTTCTGGAACTGTCTGCCCTTACCTATCAAACACAGTACTTCCCTAGCAACCTTTAAAATCAGAGCAAATGACTGGATAGGTGATTTCAAATTTTCACTGGAAATATGGGGAGAAAGTCTACTTAATGGGGAAACTGTTAGTCTCCCATAGTGCTGTGCGATGTGGCTGAGCTTCTCCATGGTGTCCAGTAGGCATAAATTTAGTAAAAAAAAAAAAACTATGAACATATAACACGCAAATCTAACTTATAAAAATTAACCTAACTGAATGATGTCATTACTTTGCAGTAACCCTAAAAGAGGCAAGACTCATCACACACCATTGTCTCTTTAAGCAATAACCCACGCCTGGGTGTGAGTAATGCTGGATTTACCCACGGTTGGTGTGGATTGGTCACGAGGGCGAAGCCAGAGTGGCCAAACAAAGACAACCGTGGGTAAATCCAGAATTACCCACACCCAGAAGTGGGTTATTGCTATTATACAATGACATTATTTAAGAAAAAAATACTTACTTTTCTTAAATAATGGCATTGTATAATGCCTCCTTGCTGCCTTTCCGCAGTGGTCCAGTATTCTGCGGCAGTTCTGATGTACTGCGCATGCGTATGGTTACGCAGTACATCAGAGCTGTGTGTGTGGAAGCAACAGAGAAAGGAAGCTCTCCATTGCTTTTAAAAACGTGTCTCGCTATGTTAAATGAGTTTAACATAGCAAGGCAGCTTTAAAAAAAGCAAAAGAGAAAGGAAGATCTCCTTGCTTTTTTTTAAAGATATCTCGTCATGTTAAACTCATTAACATAGCGAGATAACAGCAATGGAGCTCTTCCGTTCTCCGTTGCTGTCCAACAAAAAAAAAAAAAAAAAAAAAAAAGACATACTAATGGAAAAAGACCAGGCGACCGGACCTTTTTACCATTAGTATGAATCTAATTTACAACATGCACGCTGACCAATCAGCGGGCACGTTTTGGAATATTAATGGGGGGGGGGGGTCGTTGTATAATTGGATATATTGATCTGAACTAAATTTGTTTCACAGTGTTAAATATAACAGAAGATTAACTGTAACCTACCCCAAATTAAATTAAGAAATGAATACCTTAATCTGTAATATGGATTAGAAAATAAATAATCAAAAACTTGCACAAAGCAAACCCAAAGCACACAGTGTTCTGCACTTTTGCTTTTCAAATTCAGATGGCACAACAACAATGGTATGGCAGGATGCCCTCCAATGCCGTAAGTGACACAAGGACAACTTAAAACAGAAGGGACAAGACAGAACAGTTCTGTCTTTTACGGAGTGTTTCACTCCACATTACAAACAGTTGTTGTTTGTCTTTCGGCTTTTCCCGTTTAGGGGTCGCCACAGTGGAACTCCATTCTGCTAATGATTGGCAGTAGGCCAGCTCGACGTTCAACCTTCAACGAAGGCACTCCCATTTACGGACGTCTTTCGAATGCCCACCCAACCACAGGGAGGGCATGCAGACTTCACACAGAAGGCACTCCCTGCACTCCAGACAAGAATCAAATGGGAGAACCTCTTGCTGTGAGGCAACAACGCTACCTCTGCACCACCGCAGAATCACATTACAAACAGTAATGAATTAAATTCCCAGTTTCCTAATCCTACAAGAATCCAGAGATGTGGTGACAATAAAATACTAACTTCAGAGTGAATTAGAAGACATGATGACATCCTGAATAAACTCTACAGCAAGCATCTGTGCAAATGATTCCACAAACTCTCTCAAGTGATGTTCTACAGGGCTGACTAAGACAACTGATACACCAACAAGAGAATGTCATAAATGTTGGTTTACTCTCCACCAATGTTCCACACCGCTGTAATTTCAAAAATAGACAAGGTGATGAATATTTAGAAATATTTAGAAAATTACTGCAGGATTCACAAATACTGTGCCCCATACAGTAGGCTGGTATGCAGTATAATGATGTACTAAAGCCCTTTATGATTCATAAAGACAGATGCACAATGGGTGAGACCCTGTGCATAGTCTTACTCAACTGCGTGGCCTCAGTATTCTATCCATGGAGCTCACATTGAAATACTCCCACCTCAAATAACACAGGTTCACAGCCACTAAATCCATGTTGTACCAGCTGCTCTCAACTCTAAGTTATGGTACCAAAGCTGTATACCTAAACTTTTGTGCTGCACACCTTTCTATGCTAACAGTCCTTCTCTGCTGATGTTATGCTCAGCATACAGTGATGAGCTGCAAAAGCAACACATCAGAAAAAAGAAAAAAAAACATTTTGCAAGTTAGGAAAAAGGTTAGCAGCTACCCAATTCCCTGTGTTACAGGCAAACTTGCTACCACAACCACACATATCCTTTTTCCAGAAAAGTGATGCTGCTGATCACTCACCAAATGGAGATATCACATCACCAGGTCCCTTTATCAGCATAACAAGCTGATGCCCTTAGCTATGCAGTCACATCTAATGAATGGCATCCCCAGCTCTGCAGTCACACCTAATGTGTGGCGTCCCCAGCTCTGCAGTCACACCTAATGGCATTCCAGAGTCTGTAATCACGCCTAATGAATGGAAAACTTTTATGAATTACCTTGTGGCATGCCAGTATAGCACAGCACAGCAGAAAACAGCTACTTAGCAAAGTATGCCATACACAGCTATTCCTTACCCAGCAGCTGTTTCTTGTCACTCTATAATTAATCAAGCTGTTGCACAATGGCACCTATCTATGTGAGCAGAGCATGCAGTACAGGGTGGTGTACTACACACAGTAGTCTGCAACTCACATACATTGCATGGCTTTTTGTGTGGAGTCCATCACTACTATTACATTCCATTACACAAAGTATGCTGAATGTATTTATGTAACTGCACATTAGCTTTATGAACAGCTTGGCCAGCTTACACCTTCACTATGACATGTACAATATCCTCATTACCCACTTCTGTTGGTACTGGGAGTGGGTAAGAGTCAAGGGCAGACCCTAAAAGGATAGAGATGGTGTCACATTAAGATATTTCCCTAAGAAGATCCAGATGGTTTCATGTTAAGATGCTTCCTATCCTTTGCATCGTGCTGTGGAGACTGAGGAGGAGCAATGGCTCACGACACAGAGCTGACACTAGAAGGGCACTAAAAAGGCATAGTGGTGCAGATACAAAATAGCATGGTTACTCAGAAAGAAAGAGCAAATCATTTCACAACAGGTCATGTTAGAAACATGAAATTAAACTAAAAGCAGAAACTAATGCACTTTGACATCTACCTAAGTGGTTGATACCATGGGAAAACAGAGAACAGTGGTAATTTTTGACTTTTGTAGACATTCTAGAGAAAATAATTATCCGAGGCACATCAAAGAGCTGACAGACCAAGGTATGTACAAGGTACATACTTATTTACTTTCATTTGTTTTCTGGGGTCATAACTAATCCATAGGATCAAGGATCATAAGAAGTTACTAAGCTACTGGTCCTGAGGCCTTTATAAGCCTAGCCAAGAGTTTAGCCCATGTTTAGACAACTCTGCACCTGATGCCCCTATCCAGCAGGGACACGGATGGAATCCCAGGAGTGTATTTTCTGTTTCCCCATCCAGTTATCCAGGTTGCGCTTAAAAAAGGGTAATGAGGTACTCTGCTTGAAGTGGAGAGGGAGTGCATTCCACAGATAGGGGTGTCTCTGGGACACAAATCTGTCCCTCCAAGTCCTGTTGATGTCACAGACCAAATTGAGGCTGCACATGTGGGTTACTAGAGTGGAGCTTTACTTGTGGATATGCAGCAGTCCCATCAAGGCATGGTATGAGATTGCCTCTGAGGAATCTGTAAGAAAATGAGCAGAGGGATAGGGCTTTTAACCTATCTGTGTATGGTAGATGTTTGAGGCCCTGGATTCTCCTGGCGAGGAACCTCTGTGGTCTCTCCAGCTGCTGCATGTGCTTTGTGAGGAACATGCCGAAAGGCGCATTGTACTCAATAATGGGCCTTATAAGGGAAGAATACAGGGATGTTATGACCTCCTTGTCCCTGGATGAGATACCCTTACTTATGAAGTGGGCCATGTAGAAGGCTTTCCCTTACTTATCCCTCACAACTGATTGTGTGCTTAGGACATTATTATTAATGTGATAATTTGTGGGGACGTCACTCTCCCCATAGGGCATGATGATGCATTTTTTGGTATTCAGCTTGAGGACATGTTTCAGGCACCAGTCATTTGTCTGGGTGAGACCCTCTTGGAGGATGTCCACATCACTATGGGAATTGACAGCACCCAGCTTGCAGTCATTTGCAAACTTGGTCAGCCATAATCCACTGGTTTTGTCCTGCACCTCAGAAAAGTATATCCAAAATAACAGAGGCCCCAAAACCAAACCCTGGAGTATGCCGCTTGTTACAGGTCTACTGCTTGGGGTGGCTTCCCCTATTTTGACTAGGTGGGTTCTATTAGTGAGCCAGTTTGCTACCCATCTGATAACATAAGGATTGACAGCTAGTTGGGAAAGTTTATCTATTATGCCTGAGTGGGGAATAGTGTTGAAGGCTTTGGTCAGGTCAAGGTAGGTGGCATGCACCATCTTCACCTCGTCTATGGCTTTGGTGACTATCTCAAAGAAGTCAACAAGATTTAACAGACATGACCTCCCCTTGACAAAGCCAAACTGTGTGGGATTGAGTGTCTGAAGGTTGCCAATGTCCTTGTTAATGAGTTCCATGATAATCCATTCCATGGCCTTGTAGATCAGGCTAGTTAGGTTGATGGGTCTATAATTTCCCAGATCGGTGGACGGTCCACCTTTGTGCAAAGGGATGACAGTGACTTTAGTCCACTCAGCTGGGATGAAGCCAGTACTCAGGCTTTGGTTAAATAGGTTCCTGCCTGGGTTCACGTAGGATGTAGTTTGGGATGTTATTGGGTCCCATGAAGGCAATATTTGTTGCCTTTGAGAGAGCAGTGATGACCTGTTCCCTAGATACAAGAGGAAGGAGGTATGTACTGGAGATGTCCTGATTTACTGATGGGGACAGAGGGGTAAAGTTTTTGCTGAATCTGTCAGCCATCAAGTTTGCTATACCTACGACATTTGTATATGTGATGTTCTTGACCAGCAGTTCTGAACATATCTGGGTGCTTCCTTTGAGGTTGCAGACGTATGTGAAGAAGGCCTTATGATTGTCTCTAGTAGATATGGCCAATTTGGACTCAAAATTTGTTTTGGAGGATTTCACTAGTGCTCTTATTTGCTTGTTCAGGCTAAGGAGACATTGCTTCCAATTGGGCACTTGCTCCTTCTTGGTCTTGGATAGCAATTTTTTCCTTTTGTTGTAGAGTTCATTTATTGCAGATGTCCACCAGATAGGTTTACTCTTCCTTGTGGAGGATAATTTAGTCATGTTGGGTATTCCTGATTCCATGCATCTATATAAATGCTCGTACAGTGCTTTGGTGTAGTTTTGGATATTGGTGCCAGTTCCTACAGAGGGGAGGGGGCTAGAAGCTGTTTATACCACTCCTCAGGAGGTTGTAATCAGCTTTGGAGAAGTCTTTATGTCTGACTCTAGCTAGAGGGGGGTTGGGGGAGATGGTGACTTCGAAAGTGACCACTTTATGGTCGGATCTTACCAGGGAGGATGATACTGTAGGGATGCTACAATGGTTACGCATGTTGGTTAATACCAAGTCCAAGATATTATCGCCTCTTGTGGTGGTATCAACTAGCTCTTCTGAGGCATCTGCATTGACAAAAATCGAGGAATCTCTGGGCGTGTGTGTTCTGGCATGAGTAGTTCTTCCAATCTATGCTTGGGAAGTTAAAGTCACCCAGGATCAGGGTAAAGGTATGACTTTTGATAGATTCAAACAGGTCCAGACAGGTGGATTGGGCATCTTGAGTCAGATCTGGGGGCCGATAGCTAGCTATTATTTGAATAGGTGTCTTGTCTATGGTTAACTGCACCTGGAGTGTCTCCTGTACGTCACACTGTTTGACCAGCCTGGAGGTGTGCATGTCTTTAATATATAATGAAACGCCACCTCCTTTGGCTTTACTGCCCACCTTTTGGGGTCTGAATGTATAACAGGATGAGCAACCAGGTAAGGTTGGGATGCTCTCCGCAGCTTTGAACCAGGTTTCTGTGACTGCACAGATGTCCGCATTTTCCAGGGTTAAGAATTCATGCAGTGAGTGAAGTTTCATGTTTAGACTCCTTCCTAGCGTTTAGCAGCATGACCTTTAATTTGTGTTTTGTTGAAATTTTTATGTTGGTAGGTTTAACCTCATCACTTTTCCTAATATATTCCCAGGCTGTCAGGTACTGGATCCCCGTGGAATGACACCAGAAACTAAGCCAATTGTTACAGTCAATCATTTTCTGTTTGTACTGAGGCATCATTCTGGGTGACGGTAGAATGCTGCTTAAGAATAGGGACATACCTGCCTGGGACACAACCAGTGAGCTCAATCATCTCTCTTCATACAGTCCTGGGAGGTACGTCTGAAGTCATTCACACCAGCATGGACTATGACAGAGTCATAACATTACCTGTTTTTGAGAGACTTGAGTGCATATGTGATATGGCAGATTCTGGCTTCTGACAGACAACTAACTGTGACTTTTTCCTTATCCAGCCTGGTGAAAGGCATATCTATGCATCTCACAATGGAGTCTCCTATGACTAATATTTTGGGTTTATGGTTAAGCCTTAGTAGCTGTGAGACATAGGTGTGTGGACTATGCGTGGTATGTGGTGTGGAGGGCTGAGGAGATCATGTGTGTTTTTGCCTCGGAGGTCTCCTTTGCTTGATTATGTTTATGTTGAGGACCTCCAACTGGACCATTTTAAGGCCAGCCCAATATGAACCAAATATTTGAATATGTCAACATTTAACTTTTGGCAAAACAAATTACACATTCCTCACAAAGAACATATAAGAGTTTTATGAGACCTCACAAAACAGTGTAATCACTTAATGAAATCACACAGTTGATGAATTAAACTGAATAGTAGTAAGTTCCTAGTGTACACGTTTCTACAATGTACAGTGAAACACAGAACGCTGAAGTAATTAAAAACAATATTTGGAGAAACAATGCATTTTATACAAAATACAGATGAATAAAGGAAGAAAAAGTACAGCACTGGGCATTTAGAGTGGTAGGTTTATGCAATACATTTTAAAAACACAGGTTCACAGGTGAGTACTAAGCCAGATGCCCTTGTGGGCCATTTTAAGTCTAGCAAATTTCCCTCAAAGGTGAGATTCAAACCCTGCACCTTGTGTTTGTAAGGTAAATATCTTGACTATTATGCCAACCCCCAACATGGCAGACTGTGAATAGGGTTGGGGAAGCAGACGTTAGGTAAAACTTGGGGTATGGCTTCAGGTGTAGTTTGCATCTTTAGAATGTATATTTCAATTTTAGTCTGAATTCAGTGTGTACCTGAACTGCTTTGAGAAGAGATCCCCAAAGTGTGGGGGCAATAAAAGAGAAGCTATGATGTACAAAATGTAGTTTTGTGTGAGGGTCATGGGGAATGATCTATGCTGACAGTGAGGATCTGGAGATCTTCTTTCCAATAAAAAACACAATACTGGTGTAGTAACCAAAGTTCAGATTCTACCCCTGTCAAAACCCTAGTTAACAAAAGTGAACTACTTAGGATTCAAGCTTTTGTTTCCTCATCAACTGCATTGTCTTCTGTCTGCATATACACATACACAAAATGTAAATATGTACATTACATATTTTTCAGTATGTATGCATTTGTATAATAATTACAGTTCTTTGGTGATGCTCATACACTATTTACCTGCTTCACTTTCCCCTCCTTTGAACTTGCCCTTCACAACCATAATCATTCCTGGAGAGGAGCATGGACCATTGTGTACATCTCTATTTCTAGCTAATGACAATAATGAATTGTTAATAATGCAATGATTATA
Source organism: Protopterus annectens (assembly GCF_019279795.1). NCBI lineage: Eukaryota > Metazoa > Chordata > Ceratodontiformes > Protopteridae > Protopterus > Protopterus annectens. Next base: position 1,403,623,319 of record NC_056729.1, read on the forward strand.
AGGTCTGTCAAAATTAATTCAAATAATAGGCAACGTCAGAGGAGGGAGCAGAGAAAGTAGTACATCTTAAGTGGTAAGATAACAGGAAACAAGGCAAGTCCTTAATGATGGATGCCTGCAGGTCTGTCAACACTCATCAAGGATCCTGAACTCCCAGAACAGCCATTTCTCTCTCCTAATTCATGATTACCTCTCCAGCCCAGTTCAGTTAAAGAGAACACTTCATGCTAGGGAAGCAATCCACTCCTAACACAAATGACCACCAGATTTTTTGCTCTTTCAAGGACCACAGCACCCATGCTTTCAAAAGCAAGCAAATGTGATAATGCTCCAGAAAAACAATCTTTCAACTTTATAAAGAATGACTTCAGTGGTAGAAAGCAAGATGGACAAAGCTCCATAAGTAAATTAATAAACCTTAATAATAAAATAAAGATCTGCTAAAGTAAATATGTATGTATTTGTGACAATATAGTTGTACAGGGTGCAACTTAATTTAAACATGTTTGATGAGTTCAGTTTATAGTGTTCAGGGTTCATTACTATGTGAACTACTGCGTGGAATCAACAGGTACAACAACAAATAAATGTGTCTTTAGTTTTGTAGCTTGTGTTAATTTAAAAAGCCCCTCCACTCTTATCTCATTTGATCCTACTAGTGTCACCAAAAGACCACATGAACACACAGAACGAACTAACCCCCCACCTAAACACGCTGTTCAACCTCAACCTCTCCACAGGCTACGTGCCCATAGAATGGAGCACAGCAACAGTTAATCCTCTCCACAAAGGAGGGGCCACAACTGACCCTGATAACTATCACCCCATAAGCCTGACTAGCTTGGTCTGCAAGGCTATAAAGTGCATCATCATGAAACTCATTAACAAAGACATTGGGAACCTCCAAACACTTGACCCGACCCAGTTCATCTTTGTTAAGGGCAGATCATGCTTACTAAACCTGGTTGACTTCTTCGAGACAGTCACCAAGGCCATAGATGAGGCAAAGGTGGTTCACACAGCCTACCTTGACCTCACCAAGGCTTTCGACACTATTCCCCACTCTGGTATTACAGAAAAACTCACCAGCCTGAACATAAACCCCTACGTCACGAGATGGGTTGCCAACTGGCTTACAGACAGAACTCACACGGTAAGAATAGTGGGCTCCAGGTCCGACTCTAAACCAGTCACAAGTGGTGTCCCGCATGGCTCAGTCCTGGGACCCCTACTGTTCGGCATATACTTCTCAGAAGTACAGGCAAACACAGGAGGACTATGGTTAACCAAGTTCACCGATAACTGCAAACTGGGAGCCATAACTGACTCTCCAGCTGACACGGACATCCTCCAAAAGGGCCTTACTGAGATGGACACCTGGTGTCAAAGTCATGGCCTCAAGCTAAATGCCAAAAAAAGCATGGTCATCCCATTTGGGACAAACAAAACACCCACAAATTACCACATAGGTGGCAGCCCCCTTAATACAGAAGAGGTAATAAGAGATCTGGGGACCCAGGTAGATAGTAATCTCTCCTTTGACAATCATATTGCCAAAGTAGTTAGGAAATCCTTCTATGTGGCCCATCTAATTACTAAAGGGCTCACATCTAGAAATAAAGAGGTTATAGTGCCCCTCTCCTCGTCACTCATTAGACCCATCATAGAGTACAATGCCTCATTTGGGATGTACCTCACAAGACACTTCCAACAGCTGGAAAGACCACAAAAGTGCCTCACCAAGAGGATTACTGGCCTCAAACATATGTCCTATGCAGCCCGACTGAAAAAACTCTGGCTGTACTCAGTGGCATATAGCTTACTCAGAGGTGATCTCTGCCTGACTTACAAAGCCATGTCCAACTCAGAATTGATGGACATGCTCCACCTAAAGAAATCCAAGTCACTGCGAGCCACGAGCTCTAGTGAGTTAAACCTCGCCACAACAATAAATAGAACATGCTGTAGAGATAGATTCCTGTCACAGAGACTCCCCATGCTTTGGAACAAAATTCCAAATTACATTAGGCAGAGCCCCTCACTAACACTCAAGAGAAACCTTGACGAGTGGATGGGTAACAGAAAATACACCCCTGGGATCACTTCATTGGCTCTGCTTGACAGAGGATCAGTTAATTAATCAATGGGGCAGCGAATGTCAACACACTCTGGCTTGGCTAGGCTTATAAATGCTCTCGGGCAGATAGCCTAGTACCTACCTATGAAGCCACTCCCCTTAAACGAATACAAACTTCAATTATTAACCTACTATACACCACTTAGTATTAAAGCCTAGTTTTCATACTACAAAACTAGCTGTGACCAAAGCAGAACAGCACACATGCATCTACATCCACAGATAAAAATTAACAAAATGTAGTATAAAACTAGTTTACTGATCCATAAAACTAGGTTTTATCTAGCAGTGCTCATTTCTATTTCTTTAAAAAAAAATAAGGCTTACTTTAATATAGATATGGAAGCACAGCGTGCCAAAAAAAGTCTGAAAATGCAGGAGAAAAGTGAATCTAACATCTCTCTCTTCTCCTTTTCTTTTTGCAAGGGGTAAGCCCCTCTGTACCCATCAAACTTACATGTACTAATCCAAGATTGCCATTTTTTGACTATTCCTTATTCTCCAAGGTATGGCAATATCAGACTTGGTAAATATAATTCCATTTTGCTGCCATTTACTCTCAGCATTTTAGGACTCACTATAGTGGGTCCTGACATTTCAAATGGTTGCACATGCACTTACCTTCAAATACTTTTTAGATGAGGTAGCTTGAGCAATATAAGAAATGTTTCAGGCTCACACACAATACAGACAAGACCTTCAAAATCTACATCAAGGTTAAACTTTGGCAGCTGCATTACCTTATAAGTGTACACACAAACCCACCATTACATATTCAAATGTCAAGATACACACTGAACAAATCTAGAACCTCATAAAAATGGCATATTACACAGACCTTTTTGTGACAACAGTACTTCACCAACACGCATCCATCATAAAACAGCAGCATCAACAGTCCATAACAAAATGACAGGTATCACAAAAGAAATAAGTCAAATTTAAAAGTCCATAAGGCAGGCACTGTAATCTGGTAAACTCCAAAGCATCCTAGTAATTGAGGAACATCTTGTTTGTTTAACAGATATAGAAAGTAACCACCCATGGACGCCAACTACTGCAGCCAAAAGGAGCTAGTTCCACAACTGTGGAAAATGCGATTCAGAAACATGTTTAGCCACAATGAGGAAATACCTCATTCCTGGCTAGTCTGCATGTCCTTGGATAGTGTGGTACTACCGCTACCATACCTCACAATTGTACAGATTTTCACATAATCTCCAGATTTTCGGCTTATATTCTTCATTTGTTTCTCAAAAAACTGTGGTTTTCTGGCAAATCATTCAGGATTTAAGTCAGAAAATAATGGCAGACATTTGAGTTTCAAACTTCATATCCTTCAGAAAAAAAAAGGCAAAACCTTTATTTTATTTTATTTTACATTTGTTGACCGGGCTAGTCTAGCTGGACATATTTCCATTTTCAGTAGAGGCCCGAGGAGAAAAGCTCCACAGAAGTAAAAAATGTATACATACATAAAAATCAACATAGATGATAAGCCAAATTAGGAAAAGGTTAGTAAAAACAGCAAAAATTCCAAAAATCTTCAAACAAGTTAGTCTAAAATTAATAACTTAGTACCACACACAGAGAAATTCCATACAACATCATACAGGAAATTAAACATACTTAGAGATCAGGATGCAAAGATAATAAGTAAAGAAAGTGGAACAATAGGAGTGGGGTAGGGAGAAAAGGGCAAGAGGTGGAGAAAGTAGGTTAAGAAAGTTAGCAGGGAAAGAAGCAGGGTGGGGATGAAAAGGGAGAAGAGAAAAGATAAGAGGAGAAAAGAGTAATAGAAGAGTAAGAGAGATGGGATAAGAAGAACCTGTTATTCCATCAACTTTATATTTCTGAAACAGCAATATTTAGAACAAGTCCCTATTTCTAGGCCTTTGTCCCCCCATTATTTGTGGCTTTGTCCAGATTTCTTGCTCTAAGAGGCTGAAAGATATGACCACTAGTGCTAACTAGCACTTTCCTGCATAATCACCACTGGCAGCCTATGCACTGCATTGGCACAGGCTCCACCATTCATTCTCCCGCAAGTGTACACACATTCATGCATGTACACACAAGCACATACACACCACCCACACCTCTCAAATGTACCTGAAATTACAGAGCATCCATAACGGCTGTCTGTTATTTTTCCAGGTACCTAGTAAATCAAGGTTATCACAGTCAGTCGATTATTCCAGACATTAGCGTTTCACTCTTATTGTTAAGAAAATGCACTGTGACTCAAGACCTGTTGCTCTGTTACCTATTTTTTTATGTGGCTTAGTGTAATATTTAAAAAAAAAGTCTCCCTGTCTTTGTCTGTAAGTCTTGAGCATGGCTGTTGAATAGTACAGCAGCCCCTCCCATGCAGACACATGGCCACATGCCCATATATCTCGACTGTCCCTGATTTTACAGAGTCCTTGATGCTGCTTCCTATAAAACTGCCCTGTCCATTACCTGTGGACCATTCCACTCAGTAATACCAGCCATTATGGATTTCACACTTATTGTTCAGAATATACTTTGTGACTCCATTACCTTTTTAAGTGACTTAGAGTAATATGTAAAGAGCATCCCTGGTGTCTAGTGTCCTGCACCCATACTTATTGTCTGGAAATGGCTCCATGCTGCAAAACCTTTTGTTCTATTCATTTTTTTATGTGACTTTGAGTAACATTTAAAAGTCTTCTGTGTCTAGTGCCACTCCCCCCCCCAGCATTATAGGCTTTGCTCCTTAGTCTGGAGGAGTTTAGAGATATGGTGCCCCCACCCCCACACACACAGTCTTATACACTCACTGTAGATCAAACAACCACCCAACTGATCTCACTCACTGACACATTCACCCAAACATGCACACAGATACATACACACACCTACTCTACCTAGCCCCTAGCTAACCTCCCTATTGTGGCTACCTGGGCAGGCAGAACACACACACACACACACACACCTTAACCCACTCATGTCTCTACAAATATACACACGCACACTGCAAACATATTACATACCACTGCTACCTTTCTACAGACACTTGCATGAGCTTACATTTTATGCGATCTTACACACGGACTACAATGGGGGACTGCAGCTTAGAGTCTTCTTCATTAACATGGCAGCCTGAGTAAATCCCACACTGTAGGGATTTCCACGTTATAACACATCGCTAATTATTACAGGTCACTCCTCTGGAATGACTCATTAGGATGGTGCATAACCATGGAAATGGCATACAGCTGTAATCGCACAGATTGCGTAGAATCACTGTGGTGGACCTCCTCTGAATCAGAAAGGAACACTGCCTCTGGTACTAGCATGCAAAGCCCACTGATGATGGCCCTTTCTGAATCCTAGCCATAATTCACTGGGCTTTGCAAGAAGCATGGCCATGCTTGCCTGAGACCAGAAGCAGAAATCTTCTGCACACATTAACAAGGATTAAGGGTAATTACAACATGGTCATTGTTCACTTTAAAATAACCAATCAAAGGACATGTGCAACAGGAAATGGTGGGATCACCATGATGGACATTGTCTGTTCACTCTAGTGTGAACAAAGAACATCTTTCTTCTTCGATATTCAACAAGATATCCTGGGATTAGCAAACATTCAAGCAAGCGTAAGGAAAAAAAAGACATCTACTTAGTGCAATCTTATCATGTTATATGGTGCCTACATGATAAAACCCTAGCATTCCATCAGTGGCCAGAAATGTGATATCACAGAAGATTCAGTGCACACCAGACTGGAATGCTTTGTACCCAGTGGGCTTGACCTCTTTTCACAGGGAGTTTAAGTAATAAACTTTACATTTACATCCCCATATTTTTAAACTTCTTCAAATCAAAACAAAAATAATAACGATGGTGATGATGATGATGATAATAATACTAACAAAATAATAACTGACCCAAGATAAACTCAGGTGAATGCAGCCTTGATAAATGCTGAAGTTTCAAAAACAAAAAGGGTGATTTAGCACCTTTTCTCTGCTAGGAGGATCTTGACAATTGTACCACTAATGAAACCCAACTTAAAGAAACAAAATGTGTATCACAAATTCCAGGGTGTAACCTCCTTCCATGTTTGCAGAACCCATTGGGATAGCTGCAGGGTCTCAGTACTTGTAAAAGAACATAAAAGCCTCAAGGCAAGGAAAACTCAGGACCAGAAATTACTCATACAGTAATAAAATAAACAGCAGTGTGTTGAGCACAACATTACAGATAACTACTGTGCACATTCTATATCACATACAGAACACAAGGGATGTCCTTACATACACCGCTGCAGTATTTCTTACTAATGGGATTCCCTGCCGTGATGCCTTCCGTCTGACCAGTTTACAAAAAATTTCTATTGCTTTAAGGTACGCTGAACGTCACCTGCTTACTCTTGCATAAGGTAGGGCATAAAGGTGACGTTCAGGTGTACCATCCTCATAACTTTTTTGCCGCCAGTCCGAATGTTATTTTAACTGCCAGTCTGTTGCATACATCCGGGTTTTTTTTCTGTTCATTGGCTTTTCTGTGCTTGCTCCTGTTTGCTGGAGTCCTCGCAGTTGCAGATAAGTACCCAGTTGGGTTTTTGGTTACTTTTCTATTTTGTTTAGTGCTGTTTGGAGTTAATACCATCCAGGAAGGGTAAATGCCAGTGTGGGAGACTGATTCCCCATAAAGACCATCACGATAAGACCATCACAATAAGTGTCTTTTTTGCTTTGGTGCTGCTCATAACTATACGTCTTGTTCAATTTGTCAGGCATTTGTCCCCAAAAGTCTTAGGTTTTCTTCCCTTTCCTTGTACCTTGAGAACCAGTGGCTTAAGCTTCTTGCTGCAGGTACTATGGATGGAACTTTCTGCCCCAAGGGTCAGCTGTCTGGGAAGAAGAAGGTGCATAAGGTAAGGTCCGAATCTTCTGCTGTCCTGCCTCTGCCGGGTGTTTCTCCTGAGGTTGTTATGCACCCGGAGGCTCACCTGGGTGTTGTCAGATTCTTCTACCGCATCTGGGATGGAGGCCAGTGAGTATTTGGCAGGCAGCATGTCTGACGAGGCTTTGCAGGTGTCCGTTTTGGGTGTTTAGAGGGAACCACGGTTGACTGTTTCCGAGGGTTTAAATGGGGTTCCGCAGTTTCTCTTTCGGGACGAGGTTCCTACTGCAGTTGGGGAATGCCATTCTAAGTCTGGGCCTTCTCAGGTTTCCAGGATGGCTGTCTTTTTGAAGAAGAAACAGAAAACTAACCATGTCTCTTCTGCTCCGAGGGATCCACAAAGTGAGTGGCAGGCCTTTACTCAGGGGTTATTTAATGCCTTACTGTCATTGCGGCCTCCTCAAGGGTTTTCCTGCTCCTCCTTGGTCCACCTCTTCCCCTAAAAGGACCAGAGAATTCCATTCTTCTGAGATGGATTCCAATGATGACTCATTGCTTATTCTGCCCAGATTCCTTCTCCTTTAGACTACATGTCTGAGGAGGAGGATTCTCATACTCTTGATAATCCCTCTTGAGGAAATTTCCTTTGGCGACACGATCTTTAGGATGATGGACTTTTTTAAGTGGGATTGTGCCCAGGTTTCTGATATCCATAAGAGATACTAAGAGTTACTGCAAATGGAATCTCCTAAACCTGCAGCCATTCCTCCTATCGTGCCTGCTTTACTGGATGTTTTTTTCCACTGCCTCTAAAGCACCGGATTCTATGCCCTCTGCTCCCAGGAAGTCTGATGTGTGCCTGAGGATTGTTCCTTTTTGTTTAAATGTCCTGCTGCCGATCCCTCTGTGGTGTCTGTAGCCACTGATAAGCTGTCTCAATTGCTTCCTTCGTCCAGGTTACTGCCTTCTGACAAGGACAGTAGGAATATGGATAGACTGGGTAAGAGGGTTTATACTTCCTTTACCCTGGCTTTTAGGGCTATTAATTATCAGACCGGCTTTTAGGGCTATTAATTATCAGACCTATATTTCTAGGTATGTCTTGGCTCTTCTTTCTCAGGTCTTTCAGCTTCTTTCTGATCTTCCAGACTCTGTGGGTAAATCTTGTGTTCTTTCCTTGCTTGGGACTTCCTCTCAGGTAGTTCGTCATTCTATCAAGTGTAATCATGATGCTGCAGATGCCACTTTAAGAATTGTTGCTTCTGGCTCGGTTCTGAGGTGATATTCCTGGCTTCGGCTTCAACCTTTGCCTGATGATATTAAGGCTAAGTTGCTGGATGCTCCTCTGGATACTACTCTTTTGTTTGGTGAAGCAGCTACTAGTTTATTTAAGTCTCTTCAGGACAAGGGGAATGTTTTACAGGAGCTTAAGCATGTCTTGTTTCTCCTGTGCCTAAATTTCAACAGAACTACCCTTCTAAGCCAGTCTTCGTTCGCAGGCAGTCTTGCCCTCCTTCTAAAGGTAAAAAGGGTAGTAAACGGACTCCTCCTGCTAAAGTCACTCAGACTGCAGAGATTCTTAAGCATTCCTTTCCTGACAAACCAGGTACTGTCTGACTATCTGACCATTCTCAGCCACATTCCTCCGTCTCATCACCTTTCTCTTTCTGTTTGACCCGGATCTCCCAGGATTCTTGGGTTTTGTCAATCATTCGACAAGGGTACTTCATGGACTGGATTTCCTATCCTCCTTTTAAGGGCATTCCTCAGCTTCACAGGAACAGCTTCCTTTTTTCCAAGAGGTTCTTCGGGACCTCTTGTCTCAGAGAACTATTCAAGAAGTGCCTGTGTCCTAAAGGGGGAAAGGGTTTTATTCCAGAATGTTTCTATTGCCCAAAAAAGAAGGCACTTGTAGACCTATTCTAGACCTCTCCCATCTGAGCACCTTTCTGAAGGTGCCTTCCTTTCGGATGTTGTTCCTTCAGTCCCTTTTTCCTCTCTTGCTCCCTCAGGCCTTTCTGGTGTCTCTGGATCTCAAGGATACTTATCTCCATATTCCGATCCATCCTCTTTTCAGGATTAGTTTGCGTTTCTCTGTTGCTTCCTGGCATTTTCAGTTCTGTTCTTTGCCCTTTGGCCTTTCTACTGCCCCAAGGGTGTTCATCAAATGCCTTGCTCCTGTGATTGCCTATTGCAGGCTTCAAGGTATCCAAATCTTTCTTTATTTGGATGACCTGCTGATTCAGGCATCTTCTCCAGAGATCCTTTTGCAAAATCTTAATTTTACCATTTCTCTTCTTCAGAGCCTGGGGTTCACAATAAAGTTCAACAAGTCTTCCCTGTCTCCTTCTCAGGATTGTATCTTTCTGGGTTGCAGGTTTCATACGGTGCCAATGCTAGCATCCCTGCTTCCTCTAAAGGCATTAACTCTCATTTCTTTCTTTCAAGCTCTTCTTCCCTTGCCCTTCATTTGGGGAGTTTCTGAGAGCTATGGGGTTCCTGGCTTCCACCATTCCAATGCTTCCTCTGGCCATGCTCCACATGTGGAAGTTTCAGTGGTTTCTGAAGTTGGTGTGGCTTTAGCATGCGTATCCTCTAGACTTTCCTGTTCCTCTTCTCCCATGTCTCAAGGTTGAAGTTCTGTGGTGGATTCAGCAGTTGTCTCTGAATCCAGGGCTTCCATTTCAGCCTCCGCGTCCCTCTAAGGATCGGTTCACAGATGCTTCAAATGTGAGATGGGGGGGCAACATCTGGCTCCCTGAAGATTCAGGTAGTGTGGTCGCCTCATCAGCAGATGGAGCACATCAACATAAGGGCTCTTCTGCTGGCTCTCCAGGCCTTTCATCCTCTCTTCTCTGCAGGGCCTCTCAGGGCATTCACGGACAATACCACAGTCATGTGGTATATCAACAAACAGGGGGGTATGAGATTCTACCGTCTTTGCAGGCTGGCACTTCTGGTATGGGATCTGGCTAGCCAATATCAAATGACACTTCAGGCAGTTTACATTCCTTCAGACTGGAACATTTGAAGACAATCTTAGTAGGTCCTTCACTCAATCCCACGAATGGATGCTTCACAGGGATGTGTTTCTGGACATTATTCACCAGTGGGGAAGTCCTCAAGTAGACCACTTTGCCTCCCCTTTGAACAAACAACTTCCTCTGTTTTGTGCCAGAGTCCCAGGTCCTCTAGTCTGGAAGGTGGATGCCCTCTCATTTTCTTGGAAGGGAATGTTTCTTTATGCATTCCCTCCCCTTCCTCTCATTCCGAGTCCTGTTCAAGATTCAACGGGATGCTCCCAAAATCTTGCTGGTGACTCCCTTTTGGCCGCGACAGCACTGGTTCCCTCTACTTCTGCATCTCACCAGGGGCAGTCATCACAAGTTACCTCACATGGTGGATCTCCTCACACAAGACGAGGGGTCTCTCATCCATCCCCACCTGTCCACGCTTCAACTGACACTGTGGGTGATTATGACATCTTTTTTCTGAGGATGTGCTGCAGGCCCTGCAGGAGGCCAGGAAACCTATTACTAGGAAATCCTACTAATCTAAATGGATGAAGTTTTCTATTTGGTGTCTTTCTCATGACCTGGACCCACTTTCTGTGGATGTTCCTTTGGTTCTTTCTTATCTATGTGGGTTGCTCAATGCTGGTTTGGCCTACTCTTCTATTAAGGCCCACTGATCAGCTCTTTCTGCTTATCTGCCTTTAACTCCCCCATTAGCTTCTAGATTTGAGGTTAAGCAGTTTCTTAAAGGTTTCCTTAATATTAGACCCCCAAGAAGCCTGTTCCTCCTCCCTGTGATCTTAATTTTGTTCTGGAAAAATTGACTCAGGCTCCTTTTGAGCCTGCTGTTTCAGCTTCCTTGCAACACTGTTCTTGGAAGACAGCTCTTTTGTTAGCTCTTACGTCTGCCAGACAGGTGTCTGAGTTGCAAGCCCTTATGGCTTGTCCACCTTTTTTGATATTTCATAAGGACAGGGTGTCCTTGCATACTAATCCTTCTTTTACACCAAAGGCAGTTAATGAGCTGACACTTAATCAGTCTTAATTTGCCTACCTTTTTCCCTCTCCACAATCTGACAGCGAGAGGGTGTATCTTAGATATGCATAAGACAGCTCAGATTTTATTTGGATAAAACAAAAGCTATCCGGAAGTCTAACCAATTATTTGTTTCCTTCTGTCCTAGGTCTTCAGGTTTGGCTGTTTCCAAGCAAACTATTTCCACTTGGATTTGTTATACTTTTTATGGCGAGAACCTTCCTTCTATTAAGGCTCATTCCACTAGAGATGTGGCCTCTTCTGGTGCCTTTTTCAAATGCTTAGAAGCTAATTCTATTCTTGAAGCTGCTACCTGGACTTCTGTGCATACCTTTACCAAACCTTACCAGTTGGATGGTATCTCCAGAGCCAGAGCTGTTTTTCTGCTGCCATTCTTCATGGCTTCTTGGAGGGCTCTGCTGCTTCCACCTCCCAAGTTGCTTCTTGAGCTTTTGCACTCTCCCATTAGTAAAGAATACTGCAGCGGTGAATGTAAGGACATAGTATAGTTGTGTAAAATCTTACCGTAACGGTAGATGTCCTTGTGTGTTTCAGAGATCACTGCTGCAGTATTTACTCCCTCCCCCCATCCCCCCTGGTGTCTGTCTTTCTTTTCCTGGCTGTGCAGATTCTCCTTGGTCTACTGTTCCTACTGGGGCAATCTGTTCTAAGGATGGTATGCCTGAACGTTACCTTTATACCCTTAAGCATGTGACGTTCAGCGTACCTTAAAGCAATGGAAATCTTTTATAAACTGGCCGGATGGAGGGCTTCACAGCAGGGAATCCCATTAGTAAGGAATTCTGCGGCAGTGAAGGCAAGGACATCTACCATTATGGTAAGATTTTACACAACTGTACTTTTGTTCTCTAGACTCCAAGAAATATTAAAAGAAAATAATGAAAATATAACATTTAGATGGATTTTTAATTATCCAAACACTAACTGGGCAAGCTTCTCAAAGTTATTTAATTATACCCAAATATAACAGATGTTACTGAGAGCAGTTTGGAACAAACATTACAAATTCCAATTGCAGGTGGCAATACCTTAGCATACTGATAAACCCATGATATTTCCGCTCCCATGTTTATAACTTTTAAAGTTAAAGCCAATATACCATAACCCTTAAATGAAGTGTAAAAATCAAAAAGTCATAAATAAAACTTTTCCTGTGAATTACTGATAGAAACCATGATCCAATAAATTATCTTCTTATGAAAACAGACTGGGATACTGCTCTCAAGACCTATATAAATCTATTCAGAATGCTATCAGTAAGCTCTAAAACATTGTTCATTTCTTCGTTCTTTAGGACATACCAGTTAAACGTGCATATTTGTGTGTTTCAGAGATCCCCATGCTCTGAAACAGGATCACCATCCATGTGAATCCAAGTCCATCCCTACCCCTATTTAAGCATAGCCTTGACCAATAGATGGGAAATCAGAAAACTCACACCAAGTCTGGCCTCCATGTCCTGACAGACAGAAGCAAACAGTAATGTCCAAACTAAGATACCTCCCATAACCTCTAGAAACTTCCTAATCTACCCCCTCCTAATAAATGCCCATGATACACAGGGACACAATTGGGTTGGATTGCACAGCTATGCTTATAAAGGCCCTGGTGGATTATTAGCCTAGTTATACCCATGAGCTATGAAGCTGCAATGAGCCACTCAACCAGGCAGTGCTTTAGGGGCAATTAGGGAATTGGGATAGGTTCCTCAGACTCCTGTACTACATGCCTAATAACTTTCCCATGAACCTGTCTGCTGAGGCATGCTCAGATTCACGTTGCAGTACAAGCATTCCATAGCGCAACACTGTACTGGAGAGGGTAATACAAAGGTAGACTCTCTCATTCACAGTAGAAATGCTTCACAGAGCAGTTGGGAAGAGTGGCAGTGCCATAGCTGTACATGCTGCCACTGTACTTATAGGCATTATAAGGCAACTTAACAAAACAAGAGCAACACGTGGCTGTCCCTTGATGGATGCCTCTTTGATGGCCCCTTCCTGTCAACCCTCTTCCTGGTGATGCAGGATGAATGAGTCAAGTGGCTAGGAGGGACAGAATGTACACTTGTATTTCTCTGGCACATCCTATTTTTGCAGGAAACAGTCACACTCCTGATCAGAGCTATGGTACTCTGACAATAGTACAGGTGTACTGGTATCACATGGAGGGAGCTCTTATAGGAAATAAGAAAATATGTACTTTGCATTGTTACTCAGCCTGCATGAGCACATATTATTGTTTTAATGGCGTGTATAAATTTCTTTTTTTTTTTTACTTTAAAAGTTTTCACTGGGTGATGTAAAAAGAACTGAGAAAAGATTTTGTAAAGAGTAACATGAACAAAATAGAATACATTTTGTACTTTTAACTGCCCATGAACTGGAAGCTTCGTGGATAAGGAAAATTCTGAAGTTAGGTCTGTCTTCCTGACCTTCACTCTGAAATGTGGAATGAGAACGGTATTTGTTAGAAAAGAGGTGCATAAACATTGTTCTGTCCCGGCAGTCCAGCCCACATCTCTCAGCTGTCTGGAATATGGAAGAATGTACCTAATCATTTTTGCCCTGTCCCCTGCAAAATTTTTTGATTTTCTGGTAAATCACTGATGATTACAACCAATCAGTAATGTCAGATTAGATGCTCATACCTCTTACTGTTCAGAAAATGCATGTTGATAAAAAAGTGAATTAGAATTAGTCCTTGATTTGGGGCCTTTATCCAGAACTGCTGAGCATGGAATTTGAGAGGTAATGAGAAAGGCACTTATTCAAAAATATATAAAAGCTATTTTTCTTATCTACTAGTCAGAATGTCATGATAAAAAGAGTGGAAGGTAGAAGTTATGATGCTGATACAACCCACTGAGTAAAAACTGAAGAAATACCAGTACTTCCAAAACTCATGTTAAGTTCCTGACTCAAAATAAACTTTGTATCAGAAAATGTCAGTTGTGAAGACTGGTAGAGATTGGTGAAGGCTGCCAGCCTAGCCAGACAGAATTGTGCAGATAATTCTATTATTTGTAAATATGAATGTTGAACTTAAAACAATGTGGCAACATTGCCATCTGCTGTAAAGAAAGCTAAGTCAAGCATTTCTTGTTGTACTTTAAAATTATTTAATCACTGCCTTTGATGTTTTACAAGTCGGCTCCAGTCCGGCTAGATGAAGGCTTCTTACCTATTGTTTTAAGGCTAAAGTTAATGACCAGAATTTACATGTGGAATATCCTTTATTGTTCTAAGTGTAAAATAATGTAAATGCAGTTTCTGTCAGCTTGGGAACACCAAGAAGATGTAAAAGATGATGTAATGTTTAGCAGAACTGGAGTTTCAATTTAAACAGTGAGAACCAGAGATTATTAAGCATTTTTGTCTGGACATCCAACTCAGCATACTGCCTTATGCTCTCTTTATGGAAGTAGTATGTTAGAACTGTGTTTTCTCCTAGAAGTAGCTAGGAAGAAAAGATTAGACTAAGTGTTTTTCTGTGATGTCAGAACTGTACTACTGATTGTAAGTATTTGTGTGTGATGATCTCTGAACTTTTGACTAGCACTGTATAGTAGAAAGTATTGTCTTGTGGTTTTAATTATTTATTATTAAATATTTTAAAACCTTTTAACTGTGGCTGGTTTGTGTAGAGATAATTTAAGCTCTTTAGAGTACTTGTATGCCTTTGGTAAAACTGTACACAGCCACTCTAATAAGCCTTGACTGTAGTCACACATACCATTTGGATAATAATATTGCACAGTAATAATTGGACACCCTTTTAAGGGCCTTTGAGTAGCTGATAATTATTAGTGGGTGGTGGCAGCTGGTACTACCATATAGTCTGGGAAAAAGGGGCACCGCTGGAGAACTTGTGCCAGCCTTTATTAGAAGTGTCTGTGTGGTTGTGTAAACTCTTATCTCAAAGTGCGTGTGTATCAGCTACTTGGCCAGGGACATGAAGCACTGGTTGGACAGAGAGGGTGCTGGAGATTTTAGCTTGCCCACTAGGCTGAGATCTGGACCCTATAGCTGTGCCAGTGGGGAATCTTATTGGGAAGCAAGGGAGCAACCAGCCCCGGACTGACTGTGATCTCTGTGTGCTCTTCAGGGAAATTGCACTTTACTGTGTGTATTGGTTATCCTTTCCTCTCATATGAGACGCCCTCTCTGGTGTTAGTGGTGAGGATTGAGGCTCCTTGATTGCTGGGCCACGGCACGGGCGTCACATCAGTCATAAGTAATAATGTGCTCAAAATAGACAGTTTCATTCCAACTGTAAAACAGAATCTGACATACTGCATTATGCCAGTTTTAATTGGCCCAGTTAATCCCTTACTCTAAATGATTTGTACAGCAATAAAATAAAAATGTCACAAAGAAAATGAACCAAACCAGTAGCACTGCGTCAATTACATCTGCATCAATAACAATATTTCTATAGTACACATCCCCTACTAATATTTGTCTGGAGTTCTTTTAATTTCATCTGACCACTGATTATAATAGCAGTTCTGTATTTGGTGTACTTCATTTACTTTTCTAAAGATTTACAAGTGCTCTTTGTCTGTACCAGCAAAATGCAGATCCAGACTTTATGAATGGAGGTGGATGCAGAAAATGTTAATTCCCAAGAATTTCTTAGGTTTGGGGAATCACACAGTGTGGCACACCTTATTATTATGTTTAAGAGGAGTATCCAAACAAACAATTTGCACATGCAATGCTCTGTTAATGAAATATTAACCAGTCACATAAAATAGATAAGACATACAAACACGGTAAGATAAATCTGGCAGTGAGTTACTCAGAAAATCCAAACCTTGCTCCTTGAAATAAACATATGCATTATCTCACATAGTAATAAAACAATATCGGCTACTTGCATTACAAAAGAACATCTAAGAAAGTTTACTGGGTGGCTTTTTAAACACAGATGTCAGACATCTGAAACCACTGTACTCGGTACATGTCTGAAGAAATTAGACAATGTCATTTGTGCTGACATGCCTGGCTGAAGTTCTGTATACAGTTTCAGACTGTAGTATTGTATGCAGCATGACTAGCAATGATATTGTAAATAAGTTCTTACATGGTGATGTATGATCTGTTTGAACAGAATGTTTTAAAAACTTGAACAGCATCCTTTTACATTTCTAACTGCACATGTTTGTGAAGAGAGAATTTAAAGACAAACTGTCTCAGATTCAGCTGATCAGCAGGTGATGTCATCCGAATGTTGACAGTTGCTATGTGTTACTGTCAGAAGCTGAAAGACAGGAAGGAATTTTTAGAAAACAGCTGTTGGTTGAGTTTAGAAATATGAAATGAAAATTGGAACTGGAACAGTTGACAGACTAGTCTATAAAAGAGCCTGCTGAAGTCAGTTGTCAGTTACAATTGTCAGTTGATCACAGGTGTACTGTGCAGATGATACCCAAAAAGAAATCAAGTAGGGTAAGCCTGCCTTTGCTCTGTTGTAGTAATTAGTTTAGATCAGGGGGTACTTTTCCGTTATCGGGGCAACACTTTCAATGCGATTGTTCAGCTGTAATCCAGTTCCTTCACATGTCTGTACCGCAGATCTGTAAAAATTATTTGTTTTAATAATAAATTAAAAAAAATAGAGGTTATTTTTAATTTTTACACACATCTTGTTAATAGACATGTTAAGGTAGTAGATTACGGCTGAACGATCACGTTGAAAGTGCTGCCCTGATAACTTACAAAGACAGAAAGTAAAAAAATAAACATACATAAAATTTTGAAAACCTGTCTTTTTTTTCAATAGTCATAATATGCTTGCCCTTGTAAGATAACAATATATTTGTACATCCTAGCAATGGTTATTTCCGTTGTCAGTGAAGCCTAGCTAAATCAGTATCTGAGGCTTTAAAAAAAATGCTTAGTGCTGAACAGCTGTTCCGTGATTCTGATTGCATCTTTGTAGTTGCAAGATGCCAACTAAGTTTAATTACAGATTTGGATTAGGACTTTATGAAGAATATGTTTAATAGTATGCATATTATGGATAAATAGATGTTATAGTATTGCATAGTATGGAGAAATTTGTTTTATTTTGTACTACTCTGTTATCAGCCAAATACTAAATGCGGTTGCTGACCTCCAAATCCATTGTCAAACCATGTCTTTTTGATGTTAATCTTAACAGGTGTGTCTAAAATAATTTAATGGATAATATTTAAAAAAAGAAGCTGCAACACACCTGTTAAGATTAACATCAAAAAGACATGGTTTGACACTGGATTCAGAGCTCCTTAACCGCATTTAAAGTGTTGCCCTGATAATGGAAAAGTACCGATCAGGGACAGTGTTCTTTAGTTAGTTAAAAAATTATAACTAATCAGCTAGATTAGTTAGAATTTTTCTGAATGTTGGATCTCTATCCTGCAGTACTGATTTCATTTTCCTGGTGAATGAGTTCTGTTTGTTTATTGGGAATTACTGTTTTATATTTTTAATCATTTTGCTCAATATTAAATATTTGTTCATTAACTTACATTGTGACTGGACAGTCAGTGTTTTTGTTTAGTGATTTGATAGGGCTTATATTTGCCTTGATAACTTCCCGGGCCACTTCAAAAGCCTGGCTGCTTAGTTCATTTGCTACTATTTGTTTTAATATTTAACTTTCATAACCGGGCACCCCTTTAGAATGGCATGAAGACACTCTGATTGGTGGCAGCATTACCCTATTATTTTTAGGGAAGGGACACCTGTATCAACCTTTCCCAGAAGTGTTTGGATATGTGAGATTTAACTTAAAAAGTGTGAGTGTAGCAGATGTCTTAAACTGGGACACATTGCTCTGAAGTGTGTAATAAGGAGTTACATTAGGGGTGGACAGAAATATACAGTCCAGTCCCAGGCTATAGAGCGTGTTCCTGTTGTGTTCTTAGGGGAAAATTGTAAAATATTACTCCTGTTTAAGTGACAGTCTCACATTGGAGTCAGTAGTGAGGATTGAAGCTCCTTAGTTACTGACCTAGGATAGTAAGGGATGTCACATTAATTGGTGGCAGTCCGGTGTGATATTAACCAGACATCACAGCATGTTATAAATTTAGTATTTCCCTTATGGAAGATCCCTTTTTTAATAACAATGGATGTGAAGTAACTATAGTACATTTAATATTAGTTATAAAGCAGGTCATAATATTTCTAGTAGGAAATCCAGTATGACAGCCTGCCTGACAAATTCAAGTACATTTCAGACATACATATACGTCTTAATACTACTACAAATATAGAGCAACAGTAACAATATGCATTCAATTTTTAATTTTTCTGAATACAAATTACATTAAGCACACAATTCAACAACACTCACCATCTAACTGCAGTGGGCAAGGGAAATAGAAACTGTTACAAACAGAAGAGATTTTTTCATAGATTAGTACTAAGCTAACTGCCCTTATATCCATTTAAAGCCTAGCCAATTACCAAACTACCCCGTGTGAGAATCAAACCCTCCAACTTGTGTCTGTAAGGTAAACAACTTAACCATTATGCCAACCTCCCACACTTCCCTAATAAAATAAGGAACGCTTCAGAAATTTGCATATCATCCTTGGGCAGGGGCCTTGCTAAATATCTCTGTATTATTCCAATTTTAGTATATGTGCTGCCAAAGCAATCATCAGTTCAACAGTTAAAGATGTGATGCATTCTATTTTCTGCAACTGAAAATTTGAAATGTGTTAAATTACTATTTACCTCCTATAGTACACAAAGTTATAACTTCAGTAAAAGGTAAAATTATTTTTTTTCAGCCTGTGTTTGAGTGCTGAAGACAGAGGACCATGTTCTGCTTGAATTTTTTTTTCTTGGAGTTTAGAAAACAGACAAAGTACAGTGTGAAAAATCTCTAGCGGCATGATGGTTTTCTTTTTATTTTTTTTTTGCACTGCATTTTCATGAAGGTCACTCAAGTGCTTCCCCACACAACATCAACAAGCCTTCCTGGTACATGAAGCAATAAACCTCTTAGTGGAAGTGTCCTCACTTTTGGCAAATAAAAAAAAAATACACATTTTGTAGTCTGTCATTTCATCAAGGAAATGCACTATACCTAAACACTTCTAGAATAATACCCACCAACCTGAATACTTCTACAATAACACCCACCAACCTGAACACTTCTACAATAACACCCACCAACCCCTCCCTTAAAGACATCAGAAACATTCTAAACAGAATTCTACAATGCAGAGTCCATCCTCCAACAGTACAATTGTTCCTTCCACATACTCTAACCAAACTTGAAAAAAAATGTTATTTCAACTTTTAACATTCTTCCTGTTTTGTCTGTAACACTTAAGCCTCCTATCATATCAAGCTTCACTCACAACTACTTATACACAGAAATACTAATGCTCAACACAAACATTCTGAACAATGCTTCAGTCTTATTAGTTCCTCTCTATTTCCTCCAAAGCTATTCATACAAAAAAATCCAGATCATGCCTTACAATTCAATCTCATCTATCTCAGTTTATAAATACAAATTCATACCATATAAAATACACACATGCAAACTAAATATAAAAAAATTCATGTTAAACCTCTGCTTACCCACCCCAGTCAGTCCATCATAACAATCGCACTACAGCAAAGTGGTAATCTACATACCAATCCTGGTCCCATTAACCTATCCCATCCCAACCCCAAGTACTATCACCAGCTCTCCCAACAATAGGCTCTCACTCTACAGCTTCAACATCTGCAGTCTCTCCACCATAATTTGAGAATTTCACACCTGAATAGCTACACATTCACATTAATGTCATCTGAATTACTGAAATTTGGCTCAAACCACAAATCCTAGATAATACCTTCCTGCCTACTGGCTATAACATAATCAGAGTTGATTGTCCACAAAAACCTGGGGGTGGTATAGCTCTAATTTACTCCAACCAAATGAATATTCTACCCTACCCACATGAAATACCATCATTCACTACTGCAGAGGCGGTTATTAGTCATGTATATATATATATATATATATATATATATATATATATATATATATATATAAATAATCGCAAGTCTTCATTCACTACTGCAGAGGCGGTTATTAGTCATGTATATATATATATATATATATATATATATATATATATATATATATATATAAATAATCGCAAGTCTTTGTGCATCATTACATTATACATCCCTCCACCTACAAATAACAGTATTATTGAAGATACACTTTCATGAGTAAGCAAATCTATTTCCCTTACAACTCTTATCCTAAGGGACTTCCAACAGTAATTGGCACATGACTGACCAAAGCTCCTCAAAAACAGTTACATTATTCAGCTTCTCTCAACTCATCCATTCTCCCACAAAATATAATGAACCTTCCAACAAATATTCCACACTTGACTGGTAATCTCCCAGACACCCTAAGTGATCAACACCCAACTTATGTTGTCAGACAGTGCCACAACTTACCAAAAATATCATAACATACATGCTAGAAGTCTCAAAACATTCAACACAAATGGATTAATTTCCTCTCCAATTAAAATTCTTTCCTCTTGACCAAGCTGTTAAAACCTTCAACAACCTCTTTCTCAATATTCTCAACAATCATGCTCCGATTAAAAAACAGGATCAAATTCAATCCAGCTCCCTAGCTAAAACCAGAAACAAAATGAATCATGCAAATTGATGCAGCTTGGAAAAAAAATGGAAACAGCATAGAAACTGCATCTCCTACTGACAATTGCATAATCTTTCTAAAAAAAAAAAAAAACATATACTAAAATTCACAAAAAAAGCTTCTACACCTCCCTGCAACAATCCAAGCCTCTAATCCCAAAACATTCTGTGCTGTTAGGATGTTGACTGTCTTTATACTTAATGTACAAAAATGTACTTCTAATGTACAATAAATATTTAGAATGTATATCAGGAGCTTTTCTCCCTGGTACTCTGCAGAAAAGGGGTCTTACCATGGTCATGTTAGGCTATCCTGATCACCAAAGGAAATTAAAATACAAAATGTACTTTATTTATTTATCAATGAATTGAATTTTACTGCATCTATCATTGCTCTTTAATGATTCCATGACGTGGGGCATGATACAAGATGACTTAAAACTACAGAAACTGAAAAGCCTGCACAGAAGTATACACCACATCAGTCAGATCAGGGAAAACTAAGTGTAACAGTCAGCAACTTATCTAACTGCATTAGCCAACAGATGTGGTCACAATGAAGCAGCAGGTAATACATGATGGTCTTAAACTAATAAAAGGAAGTTTTTTTAAATGTGAGGACAGGTCTACGGCACTCCCAAACTGAAAGATGCTGCAAGACTGTGATGCAGCAATCACAAAAAAGGATACCATATGCTCCAAAGAACTCTAGACGGTCAAACAAATAAGGGTCATGTTGCCTGTGCTATACAGTAATGTGTACAAAACTTTGCTGTTTCATGCAACCTGCCTGACTTCTTTCTGTGAGGCCTATGTGGTTTTGGAACCGGTGCCAGCTAGAACAGGTGTAGGGGTATCTTACTGCTCCAGACGAGACATACCAAAGCTGTACTTTTTAATGTGTGATAAGTCATGAAACAAGGGAAAGAAATCACATTTCTTTGATCATTTCTTATGAAGTTAATAACAAACTAGCAGAATGTGTATGTGTGTGTGTGTGTGTGTGTGTGTGTGTGTGTGTGTGTGGGGGGGGGGGGGTTGGGTAATTAGAAATTAATGAATCCGATGAGACAAAGTTTCCATTTATCACAGTTTCAAATTTTCAGATGGTGTGGTACATTATCAGGGTCAGATAGCATTAGTGGCATCTCTGAAGGGGGTTATATTGGGATGTAAAAGCCCAGGTGACATACTACAAAATAAAATGGGAGAAGAGGCTCCCTTCAGGTAGCACAGTGGTAGGTGCCCACTGACAGAGAGTCACATTAACTACATTCTACCAAAACGAACGGGCATGTTAGCGATGAATGCTAGGAACCTTCATATCCAATTGTTTAGGATACACATGACCTTCTAAACCCATCACCAAAGGATCTCAGACACAGACACACACACACAGACACGCACACAGACACAGACACACACACACACACACACACACACACACACACACACACACACACACACACACACACACTCCTGGATTCACTTCAGAAGCTCGAAATACTGAAATCTCGAATTTCAGTATCTCGAGCCCAAGTAGTGGAATCCACAAAACAACGAAAACTAAAAACAGTCAAATTCAAAACCTTGAATACCGGAAGTTTTGAATTACACACACACACACACACACACACACACACACACACACACACACACACACACACACACACACACACACACACACACACACAATCACTCTACTACTGCACCCCCCCCACTTAAATATTCTCACTCCGAGGTCGCACTACATACAAACACACACAAAACACCACCACACATCAAAGCAACAAAACACACTGACACACACCACAGCCTCTACCCAAACCCCTTAACACACACACACACTTACCAGAATACATAACCATAGCAGAACTTTAGAAGCGCGAAATTCAAAACCTCCGGTATTCGAGGTTTTGAATTTTGCACTTCTAAACTTTCACTATTATGTGGATTCGGCTTCTTGGGCTCGAGATAATGAAATTTGAGATTTCAGTATTTCGAGCTACTAAATGGAACCCACATTCCTCTATGCATAGACACACTAACAATTCTGGTGAAGTACAGTCAGGAACAGTTTGTAATAAAAAAGTCAACAAGTTGCATCCATACTTAAGGCTTTACTGGAAGATAGTGAGTTAAAGTTATTGTTCCTATAACATGCATCCCATTAGTTACACACATTTAATAAAGATATGCAGTTTGACTACCTGCATACATATGCAGTTATTATTCAAGGCCTCATCACATAAAACATTCTAAGGTGAGAAAGATGGAAGAATCTCTGGAGCCTTCTATTTCCATCCTCAAGGAAACAACTGGGAAATGGTAAGAGGTCCATATATGTGATTTAATGTGGAGGAAAGAAGAGTTTGTGGCTATTGTAAGAGAAGGGAAATGACAACATTCACACATAATATTTAATGAGGAGGAAAAACATTGTAATGTCTCTGGTGGGTTGAATAGAGCAACATCCCTTGGCACCAGACTTTCTGAAAGAAATTAGTAATGGTCTCCTTTGTGATATTTTACTGATGCAACAAAGGGCGAATTAAAAAAAATGTATATACACACACACGCATATATACATGTATACATTTTCTTAATTTATTTATTTTACTTATTTTACATTTGTTTACGGGAAAGTCCAGCTGGACAGGAGTCCTTTTTCAGTGGAGGCCCGGGGAGAAAAGCTCCAACATAATACAGTAACATAGTATATTAAAAAACAACATAATTGAAACTTATAGAGTACTTCAAAACTGTAAGACAATATAGCACATTAATAAACTGAAGTAGTGGGAACTATAGCAGCAGCGTTGTATAACATGTGAAATTGTAGTTATGAACAACGTACAAAGATATTAGTAGAGACAAAAATTCAAGCTGAGAGTCCAGGTTGAAAAGTCAGGGTGCCCCAGATAATGATTTACTGGCAGAAATGAGAGTTCACAGGTTTTCTGAAGTGGTGAAGTATAGTGAAGGATGAAGGGTAAGAAGAGGGATTAAGGAGCGGGGGGGGGGGAGTGGCTTACCCTGGGATGTTACAGGAGCAGAGCCAGGAGTTAGCACGGTGGGTTTTTAGAAGCTTTTTAAACTGTTTGGAAGTGGGAGTAGTCACTAATGAGTTTAGCAAGCAGTTCCAAAGTTTGGAAATGCAGTAGGAGTACAGTCTCTCACCTTTGGTGACTTGGAGAAGAAGTTTATTATTGGAGTGAAGGGATCTAGAGGCACAGTATGTTAAGGACAGGGATCTTTTCTGGGTGGTGGAGAATTTTATGAGCTAAAGTTAGTTGATTAAATTAAAGGAGCAAAGGGAGTTCAAGCCAATCAATCAATTCAATTTATTCATTTATCCTTTGCTGATTGGGTTAGTCCCAACTAGGCTAGTGGCCTCTCTTCAGTGGAGACCCAAGGTTCTATTTACTCTGCTAGGGGAAATTTGTCCAGGGCTCTTGGGAACTTGTCCTACTCTTTTCACTGTAGGGGAACATTTTACTGCTGCACTTCCTGCTTCTGCTCCTGGTGCAAAGGCAGCTAGGAGAAGCTGTGTTGTAATAGGTTCATAGGTTCATAGCTTTATACTAGGCTATCTGCCCTAAGGCATCTATAAGCCTAGCCAAAAGTTTTGTGGCTTACGCCAACCCTTATATGAAAAAATACTGTGCCCATTAGTTTGTTGTGCCTCTGTCCAGCAGTGACCCAGAGATGATTCCCGGGGTAAACCTACGATCTCCCATCCACAGGTCAAGATTTCTCTTGAACAGAGCCAGCGAGGTGCTCTGCCTAACATGGACCGGGAGTCTCTGAGAGATAAATCTATCCCTCCAGCACGTCCTATTTATATCCATGCTAAGGTTTAAGTCGCTTGCTCTAGTGGTTCTGGTGGATTTGGATTTTTTGAGGTGGAGCATGTCCATTAATTCCGGGTTGGACATGGCCTTGTATGTCAGGCACATGTCACCTCTGAGCAGACGGTATGCGACTGAATAGAGCTGGAGTTTCTTCAATCTGGCAGCATATGACAGATTTTGGAGTCCCTTTATCCTTTTGGTGAGGAACTTTTGGGGTCTCTCCAATTGCTGCAGATGTCGGGTGAGATACATCCCGAATGGGGCATTGTACTCGATCATTGGTCTGATAAGTGAAGAGTACAGGGGAACAATGACCTCACTAGATCTGGATGTGAATCCCTTCATGATCAGGTGGGCAATGTAGAAGGTCTTTCTAACCACTTTAGCAACGTGAGTGTCAAAAGAAAGGCCACTGTCAACCTGGGTCCCCAGATCCCTGATAACCTCTTCTGTGCTTAGTGGATTGCCACCTATATGGTAGCTTGGGGTTACCTTGTTTTTCCCGAAGGGTATGACTATACATTTTTGGCGTTTAACTTCAGGCCATGGCTCTGGCACCAGCTATCTGTTTCCGTGAGTCCCTCTGAAGGATATCCGTGTCCGATGCACTTTCCACTATGGCCCAGTTTGCAGTCGTCTGCAAACTTTGTCAGCCAAAGTCCTCCCATGTTGGCCTGTACTTCTGAGAAGTAGATGCCGAACAATAGGGGGCCAAGGACCGAGCCCTGTGGGACACCACTTGTGACCGGCTTGGAGTCTGACATAGCGCCAGCAACTCTAACCCTGTGGGTTCTGTCCTTAAGCCAGTTTGCAACCCATCTTGTGACATATGGGTTTATATTTAAGCTGGTAAGTTTTTCTACAATACCCGAGTGGGGTATTGTGTCGAAAGCCTTTGCAAGGTCAAGGTAGGCTGTATGGACTGCCTTTCCCTCATCAATGGCCTTAGTGACTGTTTCGAAGAAGTCAACCAAGTTCAAAAGGCATGATCTGCCCTTGACGAAGCCAAACTGGGTCGGGTCCAATGTCTGCAAGTCCCCTACATCTTTGTTTATGAGCTCCATTATGATCCTCTCCATAGCTTTGCACAGCATACTTTTCAACTTCTTTGGCATTCTTCAGTCACATACTACCCCTTTCTCTGTGCCAGTTGGCAGCATCCCCTCTGACTTTAGGTCTGATCTCTTTCCCCTCTTTTTTTAACACCTCTCCCAGATACGTCAAACTGTTAATATATTCCAGTTTATTTATGGCAGGGGACCACCAGATTGGCTTTCTTTTTTTTTTTTTGGAGAAGAGTGTCTTGGTTCTACTGGGTATGGTCCAGGGCATTGGCATTAATGAATTCCAGGAAACGTTGGACAAGTGTATTGGCACATGAGTAGTTTTCCCAGTTAATGGAGGGATAGCTGAAGTTGCCTAATATGACAGTGTTAGGTTGGACCTTAACATTCTCCACAGGGTTTAGAACGTGCAGTGTGAGTCTTGGTAGATGTTTGGGGACCTATAGCAGGCTACAATCTGAATCACTGTCTTACCCAATGTTAGCTGCACCTGAAGCATCTCTGATGCGTTATGTTGGGCTACTAGTCTGGAGGTGTGCGCATCCTTTATGAATATAGAAACACCACTGCCTTTGAAGCTTCGGTCAGAGTTCTGGGACAGAAAGGTGCAGAATGAGTTATAGCCTGGTAGTGCAGGGGTGCTTTCTGCTGCCTTGAACCACGTCTGTGTTACAGTACAAATGTCGATGTTCTCCATTTTAAGGAGTGCTTTGAGCAAGTGCATTTTGAGATTTAGACTTCTATCGTTGAGCAGCATGACACTCAGATTGCATTTGTTTGTAGCTGTTACGGTGGTAATCTTTGGAACACTACCTAAAAAAGGTACTATACGGGCCTTTGGAACACCACCTGGCAAGAGCCTTGGCCAGTATCCGGAAGCCCAGGGGTGACACATGCAGGCCATCTCTGGCAAAGCATCGAGGTCCGTCAATCATGTCATCCGAGGAAGACAGATACTGGATCCCCTTAGAATGACACCAGAAACTTAGCCAATTGTTGAAATCAATCATTTTCTGCTTGTACTGTGGTATCATTCTGGGTGATGGTAGGATGCTGCTCAGGCCTAGGGTCATACCCGCCTGGGCTACATAATCCGAGAGCTCCTCCATGTCTCTTTTCATGTAGTCCAGGGAGGTACATCTCAGGTCATTCACACCCATACATACAATGACAGAGCCATATTTGTACCTATTGTTGAGGGACCAGAGTGCGTGCATTATGTGGCGGATCCTGGCACCTGACAGGCAGCTGACTGTTACTTTTTCCTTACTCAACCTAGTGAGTGGGACATCAGTGTGCCTCACTATTGAGTCACCTATGACTAGTGTGTTGGGCATACTGTTTTGCCTTAGGGACTTTGGTTGAGTGGCACACTTGTTTAGACAAGTTATGTGTCTCGTGATTAGTGTTGTGTTGTGGTGGTCGAGTGCGTTTCTGCCTTGGAGGTCGCTGCTGTTTGGGTAGAATTTTATTGAGAGCCTCCATGAAGGTGGGTGTGTCGTTTGTGCTTTTATATGAAGGCACCACTAGTGTGTGTTCTGGAGGGCTAAGTGCTCCATGTGGTGTGGTGTGGTGCAAGTGTTGAACTTCTCCTCTTGACCAGCTATTTCTGTCTTGGCTGGAGTGTGCGTGGCTTCCAATTTGGATATATAAATGCATCTCTCACAAGTCTGAGTGTTGGGAGGTAAGAGGAGAGGGCTGTCTGTGTACAAGAGGCAGTTGCTACATTGCCTCAGGATGCCCAAGTTCACCAGGTTAATAGGAGAAAGCACAGGGAACTGACCTTTAGACATGCCTGATGGGGAGGGCATCAATAAGTACTGGATATGTTTCCTTGTAGAAAGTTTAGTGTTGGTAGCACTTTTGTGTGCTACAATAATTGCTACAAGAAGTCTGGTAAAGTGCTAGACTAATAAGCTAGTAAAAGTGCAGGATAGGAGAGAACTAGCAGATCTAAGGGAAAAATTGAAGGGCAGATTTTGGCACCGCTCAGAAGCTTACAAACAATCCTGGATACAGCAAGTCTATATCTGGACTAGACTAGTTACAGGAAAGGCAGAAAACAAGTGCAAATGCAGGCTTTCAAACCAGAAAGTTGAAAGAGATGGAAAAAGCTGCCCAAATGGCCAATAAACTACAAATTCTGGGCCAGAAACCACTCCTCTTGTGGTAGACAGGCTACCTAGTGTTTACCACTCCCACTGGTAAACTAGAAGGCTTCCCGCCAACACAGAAAGGCTTGGGGGGCTCAGAAGCTTACAAACAGTCATGGATACAGCAAATCTGTATCTGGACTAGACTAGGTACAGCAGAAGTGGGAAACAAGCTCAAATTCAGGCTTTTAAACCAAAAAAGTTGAAAGAGATGAATAAACTGCCCAAACGGACAATAACTAATTTCTAGGCCAGAAACCACTACTGTTGTGGTAGATAGGCTACTTTGTGCTTAATTATTAAAATGGGAAAACTATATAGTCAGCAGAAGTAATCAGATTTCTTTTTATTCTTCAAGATTACAATATGAAAAACTAACAGCCACTAGGCTAAAAATTATTCAATAAATCACTCAAAGGTCTGCAGATTTAACTATAAATCTGTGCTTTCCCTGGGGATTAGTTTCTGACAGTGTCTCCATGCCTTATGGAGTTAGAATCTTACCTTATGCCCAGCTCAAATTATTTGTTTTGGTATAAATTGGGATTTTTATTTCCTAAAGATTTATGTTTCACAGTAGAACATTACAACCCCCCCCCCCTTTCAGACTGACCTTTTGATATCTTTGTGCAGAAAAAACTGTTGATGGGGCCATACATTTGTAGCAGACCAAGTGCATTAAGATGCCAAGGGCAAAGAATGATGTGACTAGAGGGAAGGAAAAGAGATAAGTCAGGGAGAAGGGATCCGGAAAAAAAAAATACTTTTTTTTTTTTTTTTAAGCCAGACATTAGGAAGTACTTCTTTACATGGTGGGTGGTGTGCAGGTGAAATAAAATGTAACACAGGAAGGTAGCAGCAGTTGTGATATGCTAATCCTGCTGTTTTCAATTTGCATGCCCCTGTAACACGGTACAGGATGATGGGTAACCATAGAATTTTTTTTCTCATCTTTGTTTTGCCTTGCCTTGCCTTGCCTTCAGTCATGGCATTACAGTCTTTGTAAACCTTGTGTTAATAAGATGGAAAAAGTAGAACAACATTTAAAAGAATACACTTGAGCTAGTTTACATTCACATTTGACAAGGAACTGCTGAATCCTACCAAAATTAAAACAAAGGCTTTGGTCTTCTGTTTTTATCCACTAAGGATTGCAAGGTTAACTCTGTCTTCTTCAGTGGAGAATTTGCTAAATGCAGATTTACAGAATTTCCATACACTGCATCTATTAAGTCATCATCTCCATTGTTTGTCTTTTTGGCTTTTCCCGGTTAGGGGTCGCCACAGCGGAACTCCGGTCCACTAAGTCGATTTTTATGGTGCCGAGTTGCCAGCCCGACGCCCAACCTTCAGCGAAGACACACCTATCCACGCATGTCTTTCGGAGGCCACTCGACCACGGGGAGGACAAGCAGACTCCACAAAGTCATCATTCTCCATAATGAAAACAAAATAAGTACATTAATATATATGCATTTGCATATAAGAAGGGGAAAACATTACTGAATTAACCACTATATATTACTGAGTAATACAGTTACAAGAAGTGAAGGCAAACAGAAATGGTGGAAATAAAACCGGTTTACAAAAGGCATTCAACATTTTGCAAAAGGAAAGCAAACTCATTTAAAGAAAAGGAATTAATTTGTAGGAACATGACAGCAGATAAAGACAAAGAGAAGGTTAATGAATTATAATAACCCAGAGTGCATGGGCAGAGGGGGACAAGACAACAGATAATAATTTTGTCCAGTATTCATAAAGGGAAAGGATAGGCATTACCAAATGTAATCTGTACAAGCACCCTGAAAAAATTGATTCCAATCATTCACATCTTTTAGAGGTAGTACATCTACCCACTTTTAGAAACATTTCTGGAAAATCCATTAAAAATAATGTCGGAAATCACAGACAAGGTATCAAAAAAAGTGTCAAAATGTCAAATGTTTAGATGCATAAAAGTATAACAAACATATCACAGTAGACTCTGCCACAGGTCTACAGAATGATTCACAAAATAGCTTTAGAAATCTTAAAACAAAAGGGGGACAAAAATATTGGGTTAGATGGTATTCATATCACAATTTATACAGGACAGCTCCAGCCAAATAGCAAGTTTATTCTTTTTGTATCACAAATACTTTCTGCTTCCATTATTGTACCTCAAGACTACCACATACAAATATATTTAAGTATCTCTTCACCTGTTTCCTATCTTTACTCAAGTTTTTACTGCATGGCATTTCATCTGTCTCTGAAATTTTAAAGTATATCCTATAATAAAGTCACAACATTTTCTGTTTTATACATTCTGGAATCACTGAGGAAAGATGGATGCATTTGCTTTCTTTCAGATTCACATACATTCATTACATAAAACACATGGGAACATATGGTCCTAAATTTTAAATTATGAATAGCCATTTAAAGGTAAATCCCAAAACACAGCGATGCACCAGTTGACATAGCAGTCCCAGAGATAAAGCAGAAATTCACAGTAGTACCACTGAGAGTTCATGCAACAACAGTGACCTTGTTATGTCATAAAAAGAGGGGAGAGACTTCACTGAAGATTCCCTTACTTTAAAATGATTCGTCACTATTTTATCTTCATGGTTGTTTTACTGTCGTAATGCCCTCCTTGTGTGGTTTCACCATAACCGTTTCAAGATTTGAAATAACCTTTTCCCTGTAATATTTCATTATGTGATGTTCTGCTTCCATGTAATTCTCTGTGGAATGCTGTCTGACCTTTGATATTACATTTGGCATTTCACTAAATTTGTCAGTTCAGTGCATGAATGGATGCAGTTCTGAGGACTGTGGTGTTTTTTCTCCTAGTGGGAATAGTGATGTCCAAGTTGCTGATTTGTTCTGATGCTAGAATTTTAACTCAGTTACAAGGATGGCTCTTAAGTCTTAATTGAGTTCAGTAGGAAGTTCACATGGCAGCAATGTTGATACTGATGAGGGTGTGTAGCCTCCTCCATACTTTAGTGAAAGGCATTTGGGAAATAGTATGGGTTCTGTTAGGATATAATGAAATTCTTTTGCTGCTGATTACTAATTGAAATAAGTATATTTTTAAACTGGTGATTGCATTACTTTCATTTTGTGGTCACACTGTTGATTCACAGCAGGGCACTGTTGTTTTTATTAATGTTTTGAGTGGCAGTATATTTATGGGTTAAATTTTTTATTTGGAATGAGAGGAGGACATTAGTGAATTTCATGGATCTGTTTAAAAATTGGCTATGAATATGAAATTAGAAATGAACATTAATTATACAAAAGCTGTGTCACACACTGTTACACACAGACACACACACAAACACGCACACAGTTGCTCTTGAGCAAAAGAGTGAAATTTGATGCATTGGTCTTCTGTATGTAATGTGAACACTTTTCTTCATAAAAAAAAAAATATATATATATATATATATATATATATATATATATATATAGTACAAAACTGTAAGATAGACATGGCATGTAGTACAGTTTCTGAGGGAACAAAGGTTTTTTCCTGAACCTATCTGGATGGTGACAGAGAAGGTAGAATGGTTAGATGGACACACAGGAGTCATGTTACACGCGTATAACAGTATTGTGTTAAAGTCCATCATATAGAAGAGGTGTGTGAGAGAGAGACAGAAGGAAAGTGAGTGAGTGTACACACACACACCAGTCAGAGAAAATCTACAATATTCTGGAAAGTTGAGAGTTATACATAACACAACTAACAGAGTTGCCTGAAGACAATACATAAATGGGTAACTATTTCCACAGAGCAAAAGACACCATTCATGCCATTTTTAAAAATGAACTGCAACAAGCATGAGACTACCAGCACTATAACACATACAAAGAACCTTTCACCATTGCACAAATTTAATGGTAACACTTTGAAAAGTGGTGCCATATAAAATAGTAAAGTACCCAGTGTGATACTGATTAGATTACAAAACTGAATGTGAATGCATTTACACTCTTTTTACTCTAGGACAGGTGAAGCCATGAAAAAAAAAAAAAAAAAATAGTTAAAAAATAAGAGCAAGTCTCTGAACTAAAAACCTGCCACACTTCAGTATTTCCACCCCTACTCTAGCACTGTTAACTAGTGTTGCCACCCCTCGGTTTTTTTTTTTTTTTATTTCAGACTATCCAAAAATTAAACCTATTGTCCCGTATTCTGGAAAACACTATACAAACTCCGGTATTCTGTTTCAAAAAAGAAACAAGACTATCGGAGTTTGTTAAATCGGCAGATTTACTATGTTTTTTTTTTTTTTTTTTTTTTTTACAGAAACCATACTAAGTTAGCAGAAAGTAGGTATCAGGAATGGAAAAAGAGGGCGTTTCCCATCAGCTGATATCATAAAGACATCACAAAATTGATGCGAGGGATGTGGCCTTTCTCTGGTTTTAGCCGCAACGAAAGGTGGCAACCCTACTGTTAGCCTAATATGACAACATGGTGGTGGACAGAGTTTCAAAGAAAAGGAAATTGGACAGATTAGAAAGGAATTCACACTGAAAAGAAAACCAAGACATGATGTTTCTGATTTTGTTCCTTTAAAAGACAAGTCAGAAAAGTAGTACTAAAAATGCCACTGACTACAAGACAATGGCAATGCATGAAAAATGAGACACTATAGCCAATCCCATTCTAGTAAAAGGAAATTAAGATAGCATCAGGCAAGTTCTGTGCTTTCATTTTCACTACAGTGGTAAGGCAAAAATCATGGAATCCCTTCTGAAAAAGAAAAGGATGTGCATTCCGACGGCAGTGGGGTAAAGCTCTCAAGGCAGCAGGTTTCAAACACAACACAAACCTAAAAGTTGTCTGACAACATGAACAAGGTGATAAACCAGACAGGAGTTTTGAATGTGCTCACTTGGACTTCGAAGGCCATGAAGTAGGAATTAATGTGGTCTTTATTTTAAACTATTGGCGGGATTATTTAATACAAGTGCATAAATACCATCAATAAAGATGGAACCACGTTCAATATCATGTCAGTCATTTAATATCCTTAGAACAGCACTGCAAAACACACGGAAAAGAAAAATTCTCTTTCTGGACACGCGTCAAAAATAAATAACATGGTCCAAAAAAAGTAAACAAAAGAAACTGGTGAAAATACAACTTAAACTCTGCAAAATATGACAAAATGTGTGTGAGAAATACAGATACAGAAAGTACAGAGATGGAGAGGAAGTAGCAGCATAGTACAGTTTTGTACCTACCATAAATGTAGATGTCCGATAGATATGCAACTGCAGTCCTGACAAATGGGTTGTCCTGCCTCAGGCAGCCCTTCGGTCGGCCAGATTCCAAAGCCTGGGTCCGGCGTCGGCCGATGTCGCCTCCTCCCCGACGTCAGAGCGGCTGGAGTATAAAGGCATCAGCCGACGCAATCTTCTTCAGTGTTTCTTGCCCCAGATGCCAGGTGCCCTCCAAGGAAGGCGAAATTTTGTGAATGGATAAACAGATAAAACCAGACATGCACAAGAGTAATAAACAGATACACCATAATATATATATCCCCAGCTGATAGGTAAGGGGAGAAAGGACCCAAAAGGGGAAAAACAGAGAGGTAGGAGGGAGGGAAAACCTGACTGCAGTTGCATATCTATCGGACATCTACATTTATGGTAGGTACAAAACTGTACTATGTCCTTCAAGAATGCAACTGCAGTCCTGACATATGGGTTGAATACCATAGTCAAGCTGGGGGTGGTAGGACTAAGTAAGAGATGGTGTAGCTAGAAGGCCCTGCAGGACTGCCGAAGCAAAGCCTGCTCGGGATCTGGAGTATAATGGCAGGTTGTAGTGTTTGGTAAATGTATGCACGGAGCTCCATGTAGCAGCCTCTAGAATATCTTTTGTAGCCACTCCTCTTAGAAAAGCTGTGGATGTGGCCATAGCTTTGGTGGAGTGTGGTCTAATATTAGCTGGCACACTTTTTCCATGAAAAGAATAACAGTATCTGATGCAGTGTCCAATCCATTTTGAGACAGTTTGTATGGTGACTGCTTTTCCTTGCACTCCAGCAGCATAGGCTACAAACAGTTGGTCAGACTTCCTGGTGGACTTTGTTCTGTCCAAGTAGTAGCGTAGTTGTCTGTGAATGTCTAAAGTATGCAGCAGCTTTTCCCCTTTATTTTGATGGTTAGTAAAGAAAGTAGGCAGGTGAATTGCTTGGTTTAGAGACACTCTGGATATCACCTTAGGCATGAATGAAGGATTGGTCCTAAGGGAAACTCTGTCCTGATGAAAGATGAGAAAGGGAGGAACTGCCATGAGGGCCTGTATCTCCGAGACTCTTCTTGCTGAGGTGACTGCCAACAGGAAAACCGTTTTCCAAGAGAGAAATTGCATTTCTGAAGATGCTGCTGGTTCAAAAGGAGGAAGAGTTAATTCTTGCAAGACGTAATTGAGGTCCCATGCAAGAATTGGTAGCTTCCTTGGAGGTTTGATATTCTTTATGCCTCTTAGAAGCTGTCTTAGCAAGGGATGCGAAAACACAGGTGGATCACAGTTGTAATGTGCTGAGATAGCTGGAGCGTGGATTTTGATGGAAGAGTATGAGAGGCCACTGTGAAACATTTCTGCCAAGTATTCTAATATCTGAGGTATGTTCATCAGTGATGCATCCTGGCCCTTGTTGGCATTCCAGATGGTGAATCTCTTCCATTTGGCCGAATAGGTTTTTCTGGTGGAAGGTCTGCGTGCCTCCAGCAAAATTTCCTGAACTTTGTCGGAGAGGTAGTCATGGGTCTGAGTCATGGAACTCTCGAAGCTGTCAGCTTTAAGGTTTGCAGGTTCTGATGAACAGTCTTGTAACTGTGTTGAGTCAGGAGCAGAGGCCATTGAGGCAAGGGCCACGGTTTGGTGTGAAGTTATGCTCAGTAGTAGTGGATACCAGTGTTGCCTTGGCCAGTCTGAAGCCATCAAGATTCCTCTTGGTTGTTCTGCCTTGATCTTTAGTAACACCTTGGTGAGCAAAGGTAGAGGAGGGAATGCATAAATTGTTAGAGCATTTCAGCTGAAGGAAAGAGCATCCACTCTCCAAGCTAGAGGATGGTGTGTCCTTGTGCAGAACCTTTCCAGGTGATGATTGAGATGAGATGCAAAGAGGTCTATGTCTGGTCTTCCCCATGCAGATGCTATTTGTGAGAAAATGCGTGGGTGTAGCATCCATTCGTGTGGATCCAAGAAATTTCTGCTCAACCTGTCTGCCAGAACATTGTCCTTGCCCGGAACAAACTGGGATTGCAAGTAGATGTTCAGTTTCAGGGACTTTTCCCAAAGAATCATTGTTAGTCTGCAGAGGGGGTAGGAATGAGTGCCCCCTTGTTTGTTTATGTACCACATGACAGTGGTGTTGTCTGTCCTTATTAGCATATGACCTTGCTGAAGAGATTTTCCAAAGGCTTCTATTGCATGTATCACTGCCAACATCTCTTTTTGATTTATGTGCTGATGCAACTCCATGGGAGTCCATTGCCCTTGAATGCATCTGCCGTCCATGTGCGCCCCCCATCCGTGGTCTGAGGCGTCTGTTGTAATAGTTTGACTTGTTGGAGGTTTGTTGAAAAGCATGCCTTCGTTTAAGTGACTTGCTTGAGCCCACCACAAAAATTCCCTTTGCAGGCATGGTATGAGTGGTATTATGTCTTCTACGTTGTGGCTGTGCTGCGACCACAAGCTTTTTAGGTACCATTGCAGCTCTCTCATGTGTAGTCTTGCCAGAGGGATTAGAAGAATGCAAGATGCCATGAACCCCAGGGCCTGCAGGGTCTTCCTTGCGGTCAGGTGGGTTAATTTTGCTAGGTCTTTGAAGTAAGCTGTTAAATGCTCTTGTTTTTCCTCTGTGAGGAAAGCCATTTGTAGCTGTGTGTCCAGTTTTGCTCCTAGAAATATAATCTCTTGGGATGGCAGCAATCTTGATTTTTGAATGTTAACTGTGTATCCCAAAGCCTGTAGCAATTGAATGACGTAATCCAAGTGCTTTATCAAGGTCTGTTTGCTGTCTGCTTGTATTAGGCAGTCGTCCAGGTAAGGGTATATTTGAATTCCCTGGAGTCTGCAATGTGCCACTACTGATGCCAGGCATTTTGTGAATACTCTGGGCGCAGTAGATTAGCCAAACGGCAATGCTGAGAATTGATAGTGCTCTGTTCCTGCAAGAAATCTGAGGTATCTTCTGCAATTGTGTCTGATAGGGACATGCAGGTATGCCTCCTTGAGGTCCAGAGTAACCAGCCAAGACCCCTTGCCCAGCATGGGAAGAAGTTGCTGTAATGTCAGCATCTTGAATTTTGGCACCATGAGAAAAGTATTTAGAACGGACAAGTCCAATATAGGCCTCCATTGTTTTTCTTTTCTTGGAACAAGGAACAGTCTTGAATAAAATCCCTGGCCTTGTTCCTGAGGAGGAACCTTCTCTATTGCTTTTATTTGTAACAGCTTTGAGACTTCTATGAGTGCCTCTGCCCTTTGATTTTGTGGCAGGTTTGGCATGCCTTGTCCTGTTGGTAAGGTATGGAAGTGGAACCTGTAACCTCTGTCTATTATGTCCAGAATCCAATTGTCCTTTGTTATAATGTGCCAGTTTTTTGAGAATAGAGATAATTTTCCGCCTAGAGGTGCTTCTCTTTGAGCCTTGATAGGCGGAGTGAGAGGTAAGTCATTGTGATTGTCCCTGTGGTGCAGGTGAACTACCTGTGCCACTTCTCTGATTTTGTGGTTGCCATTGGCGTCCCCTGTAGGAGCCTCGGTATTGCCCTCTACCTCGTGCACGCCTGTTCTTTCCCCTTTGAAACTTGTCAGAGTCTGGAAAGGCCCAATTCTTTGAAGGCCAATTCCTGCTGAACCTTGGTGGCTGAACCTGGAGGAAATCCTTTACTGTCTGTACTGATTTTGCCTTCTCCTCAATAGATTTCAACACATCCTGAGCATTAGCACCAAAAAGCTTCTGTTTATCCAGAGGTGCGTCCAGGAGCTTTACTTTAACATGATCTGGCAGTGGCTGTTCTTTCAAACAAGCATGTCTATGGATAACAGCCCCTGTCATAGCTGCCCTACATGAAGCCTCCAATGCATCATAACCACACTGTAGAAAATGATTACTAACCTGTTGGGTATTATGAACCAAATCCTGCAATGCCTTTCTATCTATAGGCTCAGGAGAGGCTATCTTTTTCTGCAAATCATCCAGTAAATAATCCTGGTACTGAAACATATGGAAAAGGCAGTTAAGTGACCTCATGGCAAGGGTGGAAGAGGTATAAACTTTTTTACCCCATCTCTCCAGGGACCTTGCTTCCCTGTCAGCTGGCAGTGGATTCTTGGCTGAGGAGGTAGCCACTCCTTTGGGGCCCTGTGAAATAGTTTCTAGATCCACACAGTGGGCCTTAAAGAGATGCTTGTGAGTGTCAGGGACCCTGTAATATCTGTCTGGCTTGACAGGAGCAGGAGGGAGAGAGTCAGGGGAAGCACTGGAATCGGAGAAAACATCATCCAGGACATCCAAAACTGGAGGGATAGCTAAAGGTCTGTGCTGGGGTAACTTAAGGAAGGTACGTAGCCTTTTCCTAGAATCAGAAAATTCCTGACCCTGCCACTTAAAATGTTCCCTCATGGAGTGGAGGACTTCACCGAAAGAAAAATCCTCTGGAGGAGAGGCAGAGGGAATAGATTCCTCAGCATCAGAGTCCTCATAGGCCTGGAAGGATTCTTCTTAGGTATCTGAATGCTCTGAATCCCCAGAGGCTTCATCTGAAGAGAGGTTGTCTGCCTGCTCAGTTCTAGGCCTTTTTTCTGCAGGCGGCTGAGAACCTCTGTCTGGGTGAGGCTGAGACCCCCTGATAACAGAGATTAGATCTGCAGCCAGAGACATGATTTGTCCGTCAGAAGAAGGGGCCTGAGAAGTAGGTTTAGGATAGGCCTTGGCCTGGCTGGCGGCCTTAGCACGTGCAAAGGCCTTGATTGACATGGATACAGGAGGCCTAGCTGCCCCACGTGCAGGGGTAACTTTGTCCACGGGAATGGTGTCGGGTAGATCCAGAACTTCGGTTTCCAGAGGAAAATCAACAACCGGCACCGGTGTAGTCTCCGAGACCGAGGGATGAGTTAACGCGGTGTCGTCGGCCTGGAGCGGTTGAATTACCGCTTCCGAAGGGACCGAAGCACTCGCGGAGGGCTTAGGCGTTATATCGGTGGAAGACGCGGGCCGAGGATGTCGGTCCCGGTCCTTTCGTTTTTTGGTAGTTTGTGCTGTCGGTTGTTCCGATGGCATGTTGTAAGCGTAGGATTCGCCAAAAAAGTATTCGGCAAACTCTGCCCGGCGCCTGAGAGTGCGCTTATTAAAGCAAGCACAGGCAGCACAGGCCGAGACGTCGTGGTCTGGGCCCAGGCAAGGGAGGCAGTAAGAATGGAAGTCCTTATGAGGTATTTGTTTACCACAAGACAAACAATTATTAACTTTCTCAATTTGTTCTGACATCGGCTGAGGCAAGAAAAAATTCCCCAACGGGGTACTTAGCTTTTAGATGACTTCTGTAACTGAAAACACAGGAGCTGACAGACTGGCACTTGCGAACTGCTTCTGCTTCGGGCACCGCGCGGCAAGAAAGACTGAAGAAGATGGCGTTGGCTGATGCCTTTATACTCCAGCTGCTCTGACGTCGGGGAGGAGGCGACATCGGCCGACGCCGGACCCAGACTTTGGAATCTGGCCGACCGAAGGGCTGCCTGAGGCAGGACAACCCATATGTCAGGACTGCAGTTGCATTCTTGAAGGACATCTACAAAAGTAGAAAGTGCTGGGCTATTTATCAGTAACCATTTGGAATGCTGAAACCTGCTAGAGTGAATCCTGAAACACTCATACTGAATGGTACAAAAAAATGGCTTACATACACTAAGTCCAAGATGGACATTTCTCTGAATATTCCCCTTTTCTCCAATCTATGGCAATCAGGGAACTAGTACCTACAAGTTCGGGGGGGGGGCTTGCCCCCTCTATAAAAGAAGTTTAACGGAGGAAAGCAATGTTCGAGATTCACTCTTATCCTGCAGTTTTGATATTTATTTTTGTGGCAGGTCAGTACTTGGCATTTGGAGTGCCAACATTTCAACAGGGAGCCAGTCATATCAAATGACATGTGGTAAGCAAGTAGAATTAGAAAACTGTAACTAGAGCAAGGGGGGCACAGGAATGTAGGAGTACAGTGAATTAAAAAAGAAGCTATTACTCCTCTGGGTTCTCAGCTTGCTTTATATACAGTCTATAATCTGTGCTGCAATAGGCAGCCAATCTTCACAAGCAGAAACAGGATGGAGTTAATTCAGGGCCGGGGAGAAACAATTGTTACATTAGCATCAGAGGCAAGCACATGACAAAAACAGAAGTACCCCAAGGAAGATGGCAAGAGACTAAAGAAGGTAGCAAACACAGAAATGCAAGCAGAGAAAATGCAGGAGGGAGCAAGCACTCAAAATCATCTTTATTGGCTTATCTGGTTATTTATATAAAGGGTAGTGCAAGCAAAGAAAAGCTCTCCCGGGCTGGTAAAGTTCAAACTGTGCCAAAGTTCATAAGAAGAACAAACTCAAAGCTAAAGAATAAGGTGAGAAAGGAAGCAGTTTATTAAAAAGTATATGCAATGTAGAAACACGGTAAAGAAGGCGGCAACTTAAGCAACCAAAAAAATGAAGCTCATATTTCCTTCAAATGTCTATCTTTATCAAACCCATCATCATTATATGACCAGAAAGGGTATGGTAAATGTTTGCAAAACACTACCGCATACTTGGATCTCATCTCATCTCATCACTGCACTTTCATCCTCACATCTGTCTACTCTCTAGAGTTAGCCAGATAAAGTTGATCATTTGTCAGCCAGACCCACTAACTGTTAAGTCAATGTTCTTCTGTCCTTGTCTTGTTTCCTCTCCTACTTTTTCCCAATTATCAGTATAGCATGTTTTTGTTTACAGAAAATGTCACCCCGTACCCTTAATTGTACTATCTAGTCCACAGCTAACCTAAAAGTATGACAATGTATATAGTATCATACCAAAAAACACAGCTGGGGTTTGCACCTCCATCTACTTCTGGGATCTTTCAGACCACTCTAACTACACAGTAACCAAAGCCCACCCTGGATGTGGTCTCCCTCACATTTCTGCTGCAGTCCTTCTCTGACCCTCCCATTCTTTACCAGCTCATAGATCAGTTTGCTGCCGCTTCACAGCGCTTGCTTTTAAAGCCTCTGCTTGAACAGTCTTTGTTTATCCTCCCCAGCTCCTCCCAGCCATCTTTAATGATTAATTCACTCTTCTGGCAATGACTGCTACTGCGCTCTTATAACTTCTTCCTTACACGACATCTACCATCACCCTGTGAAAATACCTACAGTCCTGTCCATGTTAGCTAGGTTTATATTTTCTCCAACATAAACTGTACTGCGTACATAAGGTGAAACTGTAGAATGTTCTGTACTGAAGATATAAATCTACTTTGCATGCCATGTTTTTAAGGGATGACATAATGCAGAACGTTAGTTATCAAACCCTGTGCTCATATGTGCTCATTATGAAATGATAAAAGTACTACATGATGAATAGACATGAATACAGATTAATAATATGTTTTTATACCTACTATTTCAGTGATACATCTTAGCAGTATGGTTTCCTTCTTCTTTGTCTTTATAACTAAGACAATGTAACACCACAATTCTCAAATGAGAATTGTCAAGAAAAAATGTCTGGGAAACAAACATGGCAAAAGGCCTATGGCATGAATAATGCTTGAAAACTACTATATTTCTTTGCAGTACATATTTAGTAAAATATCTACTCAACACAAGGAAGCAATTCCAAGAAACTCACAACTAAGGAACATACTAAAATACACACACACACACACACACACACACACACACACACACACACACATGCATAAATACTTAAACTTGTAAAGAAGGCTATAGGTTTGCTTCATCAACATTTCATAACACACAGTGCCACATTTACCCAGTACTTAAATTATTCTGAAAAATTATACATAACTTGGATTTAATTCTAATAGATCTGTAGGGAAAAAAACATGCTATACCAACCTATATTACAAGAACACTAGCCAAAAGTCAGACCTGACCATGATGGGTATGAATTTTATTTATACAGGCAAAACAAAACAAAAACAAACATTAAATGACATGAAGTTAATGGTGTTTTTTTCTCCTGTAAACATCTGCAAATAAAACAAAAACATTTTTTTCTTGTTTCAGATACCTACATTTAGCAATATACCCTACCCCAAGCTCCACTCCATAGATAGCACATGTAAAACAATACTGGGAATGCAACACAGTCGCAATCCTTACAAAAAATCCTATAAAAGCAGCTGTATGCACATTGCATTCTGACAGGTACACATGTAAAATGAAGCATGGCAATAAATACCATTGTACATACACCCTATAGAAATACATTTCTGTGCGTTTCTATACTGATCTGTTTCACCATTAATGTTGCAATTGCTGAAACCACAACAACTGTACTTCTTAAATATCCACGATTTTCAAGGACATCCCTTATTTTGTCTCATAATTTTGCTCTGTCTCTTGTAAAATGTTTTTTCCCCTTTGTGGCAAAGCAGAAAGCATTAACAATTATTAAATAATGTTAAGCATTGCACATACAGACTTCTTACTTTTCAGACAATACCCATCAATGCATATTCTATCAACTCTGAGTGAGTGCTGCTAAAAATCGTCCCCAATTTGTGTCCTTTTCACTAATTAGTTTAGCTTTGTTTCTTACTTGTAAGTTCAAACATTAAACACTATGACAGCAACTGCTTAACTTGTGTAATGTAATTATGATGTCTCAAGTTTTATTACCAACATTAAACATAATATAGTAATATGTATAATTCAGATGGATTATGAGCAAGTCTTTTTCACAACCAAGTTATTGTATGCATGAGAAACTAATGTCAAGAAATTTACCTCAAGGGGTGTGGCCAGGATAGCTAACGGAGAGCAGCAACAGGTGAAAGCTATGTGACTGAAAACTTTTCTGTGACAGAAAATATAGCCAAAAATTATAATTTGGAGATGCTAAAAAGCTACTTTTATTTAATAATAGTCAAAGAAAAGATTTATAAATTCAAGTTCTTCAAAGTTGTAATTTTCCTGTCAGAATTTCAACTGCTTGGTTAAGACAGAAGAAACTTCAACATGAGCCGCTCAAGAAAATGGTAATTAGGATTCTTCTGTCCAAAAGACATCCAGTCAGTAATATCTAGTATGCAGGGTGTACTACTTAAAACAAACAAGCTGGAAACCTAAATAGAAAGTTTCAAAGAAGCATCTAGAAAGAAAATAGAGCAAGTGCACAAATCAGCAGTACAAACGAAGCTTTAAATGATCATGAAGGGTGAATAACTGAATGCGAGACTCAGACTGAATTCCTTTTAAAATAAAATAACTGGCTGTAAGATAAAGTTGATAGTTTAGAAAATAGACAAATGAAATAGGATCAAAATTATCGTATACATGAAAACTATTAAGGAGACAATGTAATAAACCTAACAACCTGACTACATAAAATATTCAGTTCCAAAAGATAAAGTTTTCAATTAGATTTAAAGAGCATATGACTGCATATTCAAAGGAGGAAAACTCACCACAGTGTTCAATTACAGTTAAGTTTATGTCCAGCTTACAAAAAAGCTCAAATATTAAAAACAGCATAGTCCAACTCAAAAATGGGTGAACATGTAGTCAAATTTGACAATGATTATTCCAGTAAAGTACGGAATAAAAGAAAATCCTGCTTGCCACTGATTAAAGAACAATATTAAAGCCACTTTGGTGTTTCCTGCAAAAATCAAATTATTTATTTCTGAAGGAACTAAAATACTTGACACATTGGATGAGGCATCTACTTTTGCTAACAAAAATAAAATCCTTAATAATACTTCAGAAATGGACTGGAACATTGTATCCCTCAAAAGGCAGAGTGGGCTGAATTCCTGGAAAACTGCTTCCAAAATTAAAAAGCTTAAAACAAGTGACATTCTCGACTGCAGGACTTTCATTTTCTGAAATAGATTTTCCCTTTAAGTAAAACATTTGTATTGGACTTTAAGCTTCAAAACATATGTAAGGATGTATTTATATTTCAAGCTAAAGTATTTTATATGATAAGGAATACTTATAAAAGCTTGAGAACAAAAAAATGTTCCAGTTGTGTGAAAATGCCTGAGTCTTGCTTGCTTTGCTTCCTGCCTGTTCCTTGAACTGTTTTGATGAAAATCCAGATCCTAAAAGAGTTCAAAGTTCATCAATGAAGTCTGTGAAAAAAGGAAGTGCCCTAATTGGAGCTGCAATGACAACGAGAAAAGAATTGCACTTCAAGTATAGACATGAGAAATCTACCTTTTTTTAATATTTATTTAGAAGTGAAGTAAAACAAAAGCTATAGTAATGTTTTATACTAAGCTGTTGCTGGCATATAATGTACCTACATTTTGCTGAATATTAACAGCTTATACTGTAGTTTTATTAACTCTAATTGTACATATTAATTTGACCAAGTACAGTTAGATGTTTGTTACTGATTAGAACAGTTTAAAAGAATTAAGAAAAATTAGAAACTTAAAGAAGAAATTAGCAGCTGCTGTGTGTTGTGAGTTGTCACTGCTGTAATCAAATACTAATAAAAGGGTGTCAAGCTTAGACCAGAACAGCCCCTCACAATAGCTAAAAAATACACATTCAGATTAAACAAGCAGGAATTCTTATATATAAAAAATCAAGACTGCTTATAATTAATAAAAAATAAACATCTTACGAATGATATGCAAATACACAAGAAATGAAATATATGCTATGTAATATTAATAAAAGAGCAGTATTGATAAGTGGAGAAATATATGCACATGCTGTAACCTCTAACAGAAAGCTGATGATAAAATAGCTCTTTGATGGGAGATAATGCAAGTTATATAAAATAGGGTAGAATATCAGTGGACAAATAAGACAAAAATATATATTTAAATAGCAACCTGCTTGTATTATATATACCTGCATAAAGATGAAATG
This sequence comes from Protopterus annectens, assembly GCF_019279795.1. NCBI lineage: Eukaryota > Metazoa > Chordata > Ceratodontiformes > Protopteridae > Protopterus > Protopterus annectens. The sequence goes on from NC_056729.1 coordinate 1,403,667,290, forward strand.
TGCATGTATGGAATTACATATAATTTACGTAGAAAATCACATAAAAAATTTGAAAAGATTCTGAAAGCTGAAATTTGAAACTTGGTCACATGAACTTTGAAGCTTTTTATATAATGTATGTTATTAGATTTACTAAGGCTACCTGAAATAACTCATAAGTCAGAGCTGAAATTTGAGTATTACATTGCAGAATCAGTACATTAATTTTGACAGAAAGCAAAGTAGATTTTTCAAGATGTCTGAACCCAGAAAGGGAGAGTATGATTTGACTTAAGCACATTGTAACTTCTGAATATAATGCGGAGTGCAAATGTTTTTTGACTCCACAGAAATAGCAAGACATTCTCTGACCTTAGTAATGTACATATTTTTTTATGAATTAGTTTAATAAACTAAACGTTTTCTAAATATTTTGCTGTTTATCAAAAAGTGTTACACAACTTTTAAGATCTAGACACTTGTACTTTTAAAATTAATTCAGAAATTGTGTTAGATCTATAAAATATATACATATTTTAGTATAATAAATGTATATATGCATTAGTTTTCCTATTGTACAATAGTTTAGTAAGATAAGATTACCTGTCAAGTTTACAGACATATTTATCTCTTCAGGTACCACTCCATTCTACTTACTCATTTAGAGACAATTATAACTCACACAAAAGTTCCTGAAGTCCACAACACAACTCACAACTTGTCAGCCCAACACAGCTCAACGAGTCAGGAACCACGATAGTACTGCAGTTAGTTTCTTTCATTAAAAAACCATGCACCAACGATGACACTATTAGTTGAGCGCTTTCATCTAGTGAATCTAGATTTCTTCAGAACATCAGACAAACTGTTTGAATACACTTTAAATACCTTAATTTCCCGCCTTTTTCTAAAAACAATTACCCAATTACATACATTTAACCCTATGCATCACTTATGCAGTAAAATATCCATCTCAAACTTGATTAACCATCTTATCCTTTAACTCTATTGCAAACTTACTGCATAATGTGCTGTTGTTAAAATATATCTTGGAAACACATCAGTATTCACAAATGAATCATATTATTACTGTATGTGCAAATACTGCTGTTATGGATTAAAAAATATATACATAAAATATATATGTTATACTAAAAAAAATACAAAATTTGATAAATAATTTGATAAAAATGCAGTACAAAAAGAATCAACCAACACAATAACTGTTGTTACATACATAGTGATAGCTTATCTTGTATAATATCTAACATTTTTATTTGCCTCAATATTTCCACAAAATCAAGATTATACCCTCACTAAGGGTTTAGTAGGAATTACTTCATTTAGGCCAGGTGGTGTGGCAGCCTCGAGCCGCAGCTGCCACTTGATTTCTTTTTCTCCCACAATGGCCTTTGTATTACCTCCTCTAGGATTTATACTGACCACATCCAAAATACCAAATTTAAAACCCGTGCATGTCTCGCTATTGAGTATATGACGGGACAATGCGTTATTGGTATCGTTTCTCTTAATGCAATAGGTGTGGTCATAAATTCTATTTTTAAGAAACCGGTCCGTCATTCCAACATAATAACTTTGACGTGTCACAAATAGCTAGATATACCACATGTCTAGTTAAACAATTACCATGTTTAAAATGAACCTTAGTTCTATTTCTGTCCTTTAGTACTATGCTTTTGCCTTCGTATATATACTTACAATAACTACAGCTCCCACACTTCGTAGTACCCCTTTTGAAGGTCTTTGTGTCTTGTATAGCACTCTGCCTTATTTCTATAAGCCTTTTGAGGCTATTACCTGTCTTGTACACAAAATTGGGTACAGTGGGGAATTTTGTCCTTAATCACTGAATCGCTTGTCAAAATGTGCCAGTGTTTGGTAATAATTTGCTTAACCTGCTGTGTATAATGTCCATACTTCACAATACAGGCCCTATTATAATATTCACCCTCTGTATTGTTGTGTGGATTGTTCTTTTGAATACCTATGCCTAATAGTGGGGGAAATTTTCTACCCCATTCCTGGGTTACATATACTGTTAAATCATCCAACATCTTGTCAGGGTATCCCTTTTCTCTGAACATGGCCACCATAAAACTAACCTCTTTAAGCATAGTACCCCTATCTGATGTCATCCTCGCTGCCCTTATTAACTGTCCTTTCACTATATTGTACTTGACTTTGTATGTATGGGCACTAGTGTAATGCAAATATCCATTGCTATAAGTCTCTTTTCTATGTATCCTGGACTGAAATGTCTTTCCATCATTATAGACATATACATCTAGATAGTTTATTCCTTGTCTATCAAATTGGTGAATAAATTTTAAATAATTAGTAGTACCATTGATGTAATTTATAAACTCTTCTAATTCTTGACTATTGCCTGTCCATAAAAGAAACATATCGTCCAGGTATCTTACATAAGTTTTAATTTTGCTCATCCAACTTGTATTTAAAATGCAAGTTGTTTCCCAATCTAGGAGAACCATGTTGGCATACATGGGGGCACACGCTGCCCCCATTGCCACACCTGAGATTTGTTTATAATATTCTCCTTCGAAAAAGATATAATTATGGTCAAGTACTATTTCCATAAATGAGGACAGTAGGGCAATCTCTTCTTGTTGTAACCCACTAAATTTGTTAAGGCTCTGCATAAAGCTATCTATTCCTTCATTCTTAGGAATACAGGAGAACAGTTCTTTAACATCTACAGTGACAAATATGATATTAGGTGACCACAATTCCTGTTTGAATATTCCCAGGCGGGAAATTAAGGTATTTAAAGTGTATTCAAACAGTTTGTCTGATGTTCTGAAGAAATCTAGATTCACTAGATGAAAGCGCTCAACTAATAGTGTTATCGTTGGTGCATGGTTTTTTAATGAAAGAAACTAACTGCAGTACTATCGTGGTTCCTGACTCGTTGAGTTGTGTTGGGCTTACAAGTTGTGAGTTGAGACTTAATTATAATATTGAATGAGTGAATAATTTAGGAATATCGAATGGATAATTATTCTACTGATACATAAATAAGTATATAGTACATTATTTGTTAGATTATTTAATATTTGTAATTAATCGAACAGTATTATTAAACTTTTATGTAGCAATGAAATGGAAAGTTTTAAATAGAAAAATATATAAATAGATTAAAAGTCTCTTGCTATTTTTAACTTTATATTATATTAATCGTTTGTAAGCAACAATAGCTTTGGGCTAGTTTTTGATGACTTTTTAGGTATTGGTAGGTACAGAGACAGTATAATAGTTTGTCTATTTGATAGGCAAACTAGGAACATCAATATCCATGGTAGGCAGTGTCTTCATATTTTAAATTATATATATATATATATATATATATATATATATATATATATATATATATATATAGCTACAGTTGCAGACTTGTTTTTATTTACGAGTTTTAGAAGTTCCGTTTGTAGAAAGGAAGAATTTAAAAAATGTGGAATGTTACGATAGTGATGGAAGAATGCATTACATTCTTATACACAACTACATAAATATGGGGGATAAAGGTGTCATATTACCTTTGAAAATAAATATTTTCAAATACACTGTATGACTAGTTTATTATCTATTGATGTAAGTGGAGTAAATAATGGCAACATAAGGAAGTCATTAATGAGATATCCAAAAATAAATAGAGAAAACATTATATTCTTGCAAGAGACTCACCTGATAGTTAAATATGTACAATATTTAAATAAAGTAGGTTACACAATGTTATCATCTGCTTCTTTTACAAAAAGAGTAGAGGAACTGCTATACTTTGGAGAAAATCTACTGCAATGCCTAGGGTCATGGAATCCATTAATGATCCTAAAGGAATATATACATTTGTAGTTATTAAATACAAAAAACTCTATACAGTAGCTAATTTTTAATGGATCCCTGGAATAGGTGAAAGAGTGACTAAAGATTGCTTAAACTTATTACAAAGTCATTGGAAAGGTAGTTTAATTTTAGCAAGGGATTTTACCTGCATATTTAGTATAGAAGATAACAGTGAAGAGAAGAAAGCTAAAATTCTAGCATCGGCTAAAGCACTAAACATATGGATTAGTAATAAAAACTCAGTTGATTTAATAGTAAAATCAGAAGATAAGTCACCGTTCCTCACCCATTATTCTTATGCACATAGGACACAAACTAGAACAGATCGTTAAATGTATCTGTAGAGGCAGAAATCCTAAGTGAATTGTTTTAAAACTATTGCTTGTCCTTTATCTGATCATAATGCACTAAGTATTAATATATTAATGGATACAAGGAAATTACAGATTTATACACTACCAGTATATATGATAAAAATTAAAACAACTTAAGAGTTACCCAAAAAAACAAATAGAGATTTTTTTTTATCTTTGAATGAAGATGCTCAGGTTAGTACAGTCATATTATAGAATTCCTTAAACTACTTATTAAAATATAGAATGGGAAGATGTGTTAGTAATAAATGAAAGAGTGGGATAGAGTTGTTAGAAATACAAGATGAAATACATAAAGTGAGGTTTGAACAACAAACAAAGAAATCAGATAATACTGAAGTCATTAAAAATTAATGGGAAAATATCAGTTTTGGAAATAAATAAAAATGCACGGTTATGCAATGACTTCAGAAAATCCTCAGATTAGCTAATAAAGTAAGATGTTAAGCAAAAAGGCACAAATCAATAACATCCAAGATCCTTACACTAATAATCTTATTTGAGACATAGAGGAAATTCTTAATATTTAAAAAATTCCATAGGATCTTGAAGATAAAAATAATAATCCTGATTACAAACTTGATAAGTATTTAAAGAATTTTACTAATACCCTTAATGACCAACAAAGATCTTTGTTGAATAAGCCTATTACCCTAATAGAAGTTAAAGAAAGCTTTAAAAAATGGAAAACTGGTAAAGCTCCAGTGATAAATGATTTAAGTACGAGTTTGCTTCTGTTAAATATTTTAGAATTACTGAGTGACATTTTCAGGATAATTCAGTGTCAAAATAATTTTTCCCTCATGAAAATTTTCTGTAATTTCACCTATACTTAAGCAAGGAAAGGATAGTAAGTTAGTTTCCTCATACAGACCTAATTCATTGTTAAATGTACACTATAAAATATTTACTCCCATCTTCACTACAAGATTGAGATCAAACAGAATTTATAGTCAATAGATTAACATATGATAATATAAAAAGGGTAGTAACTACCTTAGATTTAGCAAAAATGAAAGAACAAAAAATTGGCTCCAATTAGTTTATATATTGAGACAGTCTTCAATTCTGTAGATTGGAACTATTTGTTTACAATTTTAGAAGTGTTTGCATTTCCAGAATAATTTATTAAAATATTTAAAAAAACACTTGTAACATATGCTTTGGAGCCTCTACACATTTGGATTTTACATTTCTCAAGGATTCACTTTAAACAAAAGTACAAAGAAAGGGTGTCATTTGTCTCCTCAACTATTTGCATTAGTTATCAAATCCTTAACTAACAGTATAAGAAGCTATGAAAAAAAATGATGGATTTTAAGGACGGTCAATCAAAAATACAGCTGTTTTGAAGATATTTTACTAACTATAGGACATTTAAGTTATTCAATCAGAGAAACAGATGAGGAAAATGAAAAGTTTCAAGTAGTACTGCTGCTAAAATGTAATAATAAAACTGAAACTTTAGTGTTAAATCAGTTTCAATGTAGCACATTTAAAGATAAACTTGGGAAGGAAAAGAACTATAATGTTTAGGAATAAAAATCTATCAAGATGTGAGAATATTAATAATAATTTTGAAAAATAATTGAAGTTTTACTTAAGAATGGAATTATATTTTACTTTTGCATATAGTTAGTACTTATTAAAATGATTATATTATCCAAGATTATATACATTGCATACAATAACTTTAATACCAGGCAAAAATTTGTAAAAGAAAATGGAAAAATGTTAACTTCACCTTATGGTATCCTAAAAAGCTGAGAACTGCTTATACAAATCATATAAGATTATGACAGTATGGCTGTTATTAGCTTCCCAGATGTAGAATCTTGTAGAATCTTATTTCATTGCTGCAAATTTTAACTCTATTGCTATTGCTTATTTGGACGTTGATCTGTCTAAGGATAACTACAGGAGTTGCTATATGGCCAACATCCATTGCAAACCTACTTTTTCAAACTCATATTTTCATTTTGAAAGCAACCACTCCTTTCATCAGAAGAGGTCGATTGTCAAGGGCCAACCGGTCTGGGCGGCCAGGATGGTGACACGGGACGGTGATTTCTTAAAGGAATGTGAGTTTATCAGAGACCTCTTTTTGAATAGGGGTTATCCCGGCCATCTGATTTCAGACCTCTGTAATGAGGTAAGTCGCAAGAGGGATAATGGGGTATATCTCCCCATTTTGGGCCAGTCTATTGCAGATCAAGGTGTGTTGGTTGACGATACCCAAACTAGATCTACTCATGCTTGCAGCTTTAGCACTACTTACAATTTGGATGCGGGGGCTATTGCTTCTATTATTATGAAGAATTGGTGTTTACTTACACCAGACAATCAAGATCCTTCAGTTTTAGGGTTAAATCCTCAAGTCATTCACAAGAGAGGTTCCAACCTAAACAACATCCTTGAAAGGAAACCTAGACCTACCCAGGCACGTTCGGGCATGTTCAAATGTAACATGTGCAGATACTGCCAATACGTGAAAGCGGGAACTTATTTTGCGATCAGAGAGAGAAAGTACAAAATCCAGGGGAGGTTCAACTGTGCCAGCTCACATGTGGTTTACCTGGCCCAGTGTTCTTCATGTCCGACTTTCTATATAGGGAAAACTGACAGGAAACTGCATGAGCGTCTATATGAACATCTATATGCCATTAAGAAAGAAAAAATGGCTAATGCACTTGCTAAACACATTAGCGAGTGCCCGGGGCATGGGTTTAGCTTCACAGTGATTGATCAGATTGTGCATGATAACAGGGAGGGCCCTATTTCCTATTTGTTGGAACTCAGAGAATTGCTTTGGCAATTGAGGTTGGAAGCATACCATTTTCCAGGCTTGAACAACATGTTGTCAATTTCCTGTGTTTTGAAATTGAAAAGTTTGATAATGTAGTTTTGCTATTTTATACATTAATGTGCAAAATCATGATACATGTTTTTCAGTAGCCTTTGTTTAAAAAAAAATTTTTGCACATGCATTGCTCCATCATGGGTCCAATTTATTAACCATGAAGTGAATTATTTATTTTATTTCATTTTAATACATATTTCTGGTTTCTTTTTTCTAAGTCAAGCCTGTTGGCTATATCATTAAGGGAGTGTTTTATATTTACATATGTTTTTAAATAGTCTTATGCCTTTTTGTAAGTTCTTTTTAATATATTGAAATTTTGTATTCCGACCACAGGTGGCAGTGTGGCAAAAGTAGGGATTTATATTGTAGTATTTAAACAGGATGTGTTGAATGTGTTTATTTCCAGTTCTGAGGAAGTTGGTGAGGAGTCACCGACGAAAAGCTAAACAGAGACTTTGTGGCTTTAATAAACGTTGAATATAAGTTTACTTACTTGGTTTGGACATTTTTTACGGATTTTCGAATTTGGTGTGCAGATCCCTGGCTCCTCCTTGTGTAGCAGTTGGTTTTGTCGTTTTTATCGTTGAGATGTTACAGTAATTAAAATGTTACATTTCTAAAATCCCTTCACACGTGAGCATGTGCACACACGCACACACACACACACACACACACACACACACACACACACACACACACACACACACACACACACCTCACAGCAGTTTCCCACCTATACTAATCAATTTTATTTTAAACAGATCTCTACCAAATCAATAAGTCAACTCCTTCAAGGACTGGAAAACACAAGCCCAACTCTTACGCCCTTTACCCATACTTCCTGAAACTACCTCACAAGACAATCTCAGAATCTCTAACCCATATTTTCAACCTCTCTCTCCACTACAAGAAAACATTTTATCCCAGATCAAACATGTCCTTTCAGTCCATCTTCCAAAGACCTATTCCCTTTCCAGATTACAAGACTATATGACCATTCTCTACCCTCTGTCCCATAACAAACCTCTGACAGAATAAATGTATAACCAAATCACAGAATTTATTAACTCATATGGGTTGCCCAGTAGGATTGAACACACTTAGCACAAATACAGCTCCATGGAGAAAGGAAGTTTTTGTGTAGTAATATTCAGTAGCTAGAAGTAAACTTCATGGATGTTAATCACCACCTTCTCTTACAAAAAATTAAAAAAATAAAAACAGGCTTTGGGACTGATTACACAGAGCTTCCCATACTTCTCTAACAGTACATTTACCCTTCTAAATAATTATCAATTCTCTACCAAATGGACTTTCTCTCATCAGGTGTCAATCAATTCTGGGACAACAGTATTCAAACCTTTTATCATCATTGACATGTGATCCTCCTCAGCTCCCAAGTACTATACACCAATACTTCTCTTTCACTCAGTCCATAGAATTATAACAAATTATCTAAAATGACTTAATCTCACTATGTAACAACTTTGACAACAAAACTCCAACTAATCTCTTCCAAAGAAAAACAATGCCTTCTCCATTTCTGATCCTAATGCAAACACATACATTAACAGACCTCCTACTACTTCCTTGGACTTCACCCTGACACTTCCCTAAATTCCCATCACATAAAGGCATGCTATGTACTATTCAATACATTCACCCCTGAAGCTAGGGCAGCACCAGCAAAGAGGGTGTGCACTCCAAGGCTAAAGCACAGACTACTCATTCAGGACTTAAATGCATCCGAAAATGCAATGCTTCTGCAAACCATCTTAAACAAAAATTGTAGACTCATAATCCTTTGTCACCACTGATAACACCACTGTCATACACAAAAGAAAGTCAGGTGGCTCAAAGTAATCACAAGGGCTGCCATCCTATTTTACTGCATCACATTCAAAGTTATCAGCTGCAGGTACTGACCCTCACTTTCTAATAAACTGTCTCTCTGTGGCATTCAGACGGCAGAATGACATTACACATAAATCATTTTTAGAAGACCATTGTTGAAAAGAGATTCTAGTCCCTGATAAATGAAGCAACTTACCTAAAAAGATTAAAAATTAAACATAATACAACAGCTTCAGAAAAAAAAAACTCAAAAGAGTACGTGTTTAACACTAATGACCATCACTCCTTCAGAAATGCCAAAAAAATCTCCTGTCAAACTTCATCCTGTCTGTCCCATATACACCATCTATACAACTCAAAGCTAATACCTTAGCATGTAATGCCATATATACTTTTACTCAAATGACCTTTCACTCTTTACCCACTGAAGTTTTACAGTAATCTTATCCCCCCATCCCCCTTTCGTTTTACCTGAAACTTAAAAGATACAGTGTAATACCTCTGACGATCTATTCCTATCCCACAACTTTGCAAAGTTTATCTTTTTAACATTTGTTGACCTAAATGTGTCTGTTATTTTAAGGTACAGAGATGTAATTATTCTGGTTTTATTTGAACCTGAAAACTGTTAATGTATTTCTTGGCATGTTCGAATCTTTATCCTAGTCCTTGGAATTTTATTTTCAGTCAAGAATGTAACATTTTCATTGTGTATTTGATCCTGAAATCAAGTGCATTCCTTCTGATTATAAATATTTATCATATTCTGCTTAATGTTTTTTTTTCATTTAAACTGTATTTGTGCCACTATATATCACTGTCATTTTGACCTTTGGCTCAAACTGCATCAGGGAAAGAAACTTAACCAAAAAGTTCAAATAAGTAAACAAAAATCCAAATATACAGCAAACTCCTGTTCTAGCTTAGATGAAGTTGTTGTAGACTCCGGATAAACCCCTCTCACACCAGGCCCACTACCATACAGTTTTTCTAAAGCTTCCCATTCTAAGTGGGAGACTTTCTTACCTCTGAAGAACCCCCTCTCCAAGTATGAGGACTCGCGTCCAATTCGGGCACAACTGTTTCCATTCAAACTCCAGTGTTCTGATACACAGGACAACGTGCCTCCCCAAAGAAGTCCTGTGTCTCCCCAAAGAATTGTAGACAACCTGTCAAAACTTACAACAGCCCTAAACTTAATACAAGAATCATTCATACAACTGGTTTCACAATAATGCATTATCCCAACATAAAGAAATTTCTTCTGCAGCTAATACAAAGCATTCACTGACAGCTCTTAAACAAACAGCATTATTAACATCACAACTGCAATGGTTTTAGCAATGATTGGCCAAAATACAAAGAAATACAACACTTTGCTGTATATAAAAAAAGTTACCAAACACATGGTATTCAATATCCCAAAATGCTACATGACCACTGTCCCAGCTCAAAATCCCCAGTTTTGAACTTGAATGGATGGGTTGCGGAAACTGGACAAGTTTGCTGCTTAGCAGACATCAAAATATCAGTGTGGAATACAGACTACAAGGACTCAAAAGCAGAAATAATCCATAAGTAACCTATGCAATGACTATGCAGTACACTTACAGTACTATTCTACAGCTGGCCACTATGTCTGAGAGCACACATTCTGGCAACAGAGCTCCATATCATGAGCGAAAGACGCTAACAAGACAGAGCTTTACAAAACTAATACAAATAATATGCAATTCCTTCTGAAACTCTCTACCTGTAAATTGCCTAACCCTCTATACACCTTAACATTGTGTTCTATAAAAAAACATATCCTTGCTTGTAGAGCATTCATTCTTAATTCCTTCTACCATGCTATATATACAGCTTTTGTTTTCTTTTACCAAATGATCCTTGTTGATGATGGTCTTGGCTGTGTAACTGATTACACTGTACAAGAAACCTTTTCACTGTTCTGTCCAAAGGCATCGCTAACTCTGTTACAAGCCTTTCTCCCAGCTGCTTTTATACTTATGTTTATTTTAATATCATTTTTCTTTTATAATAGTAGATTTCTCAGCTCTGTAATTTTGCATTTCTGTTTCATTTATAGTATCTACCCTTAGCTTCTAAGTTTGATAATTCTAACAAACATCCTTCCAGACCTGCCCTTCATTATACTGATGTACTGCCTTAAGAACACAGCAGCACAGAAACAACACTAGGCAAGCAATCACAGGACCACAAGATGCCAGACATGTACATCTTTAGGTAAACATACTTAAAAGTTCTTACTTAATAGTGCCCACATCCCAATGCTTCAGGAACTCTGTAGGGATTTGAACACACCTTCACTTCCGGTGGGGTTTCTATATTATGCTCTTTCAGATCTGTCTTACGCAATTACGTAAAGACTTCCATATTTCTGGCTACTAATTCTAGCACCTCTTCTTTCTGTACCTTAAATAACATCTCACTTATCTGAACATTAAAATAGATTCTTTTTATGACCATATTGTTCCAACCACAGTATAACTCCTTAATGAAGATTTAGCGTCTTTCCATTCTTCCAACATACTGATGTGATAGGCCTTCTTTCATGAGTCTGCTTGACATTATAATCTACCTCATTTAACATTTCCAAGATTTCAAGAGACCCTTGCTACTTTGATGAAAAATATATATACATATAGGTTCATAGGTAGGTACTAGGCTATCGGCCCGGGCCTACGTTAGCCTAGCCAGCAAGGTTCCATAGTTTACGCCACCCAAGAAAGTTATTTTCCTGTGCCACTGTCCAGCAGAGACACAGAAGTGATCCCCGGGGTGTATTTCCTATTTCCCATCCGCTCATCAAGACTTTTCTTGAAGAGTGCTAATGAAGAACTTTGCTTGACATAGATGGGTAGCTTGTTCCAGAGAAAAGGAAGTCTCTGGGACAGGAATCTATCCCTCCAGCGTGTCCTGTTTATTGTGGTGACAAGGTTTAGGTCCCTAGAGCGTGTAACTTGGATGGATTGGGATTTATTTAGGTGTAGCATGTCCAACAGCTGTGGGTTTGACATAGCTTTATATGTTAGGCAGAGATCACCTCGGAGTAGGCGATATGCTACGGAGTAAAGCTGGAGTTTTTTGAGGTGGTCAGTGTAGGGCATTTGTTTGAGGCCAGTAATCCTCTTTGTGAGGTACTTCTGTGGCCTTTCCAGCTGCTGCAGATGTCTTGTGAGGTACATTCCAAAAGGGGCGTTGTACTCTATAATGGGTCTAATGAGTGAGGAGTAGAGGGGAACAATGACCTCTTTTTTCCTGGATGAGAACCCTTTTATGATGAGGTGTAACATGTAGAAGGGCTTCCTGACTACTGTGGCGATGTGACTATCAAAGGAGAAACTACTGTCCACCTGGGTCCCAAAGTCTCTTATCACGCATTCGGTGTTAAGTAGATTGCTGCCTATGTGGTAGTTCATGGGTACAGAGTTTTTACCAAAGGGGATGACACTGCACTTTTTGGCATTGAGCTTGAGGCCATGGCTCTGATACCAGGCATCTGTCTCAGTGAGGCCCTTCTGTAGGACGTCCACATAATTTGGGGACTTGACTATGTCTCCTAGTTTGCAGTCATCTGCGAACTTTGTTAGCCAGAGGCCTTCTGTGTTTGGTATCTACTTCTCTAAGTACAGGCTAACAGGAGAAGTCCCAGGACGGAACCCTGTGGTACTCCACTTGTCACTGCTTTGAGGTCAGATTTGGAGTCTGCAACTTTTACAGTGTGGGTTCTGTCAGTGAGCCAGTTGGCAACCCATCTTGTGATGTACCTAGTTTAGTGAGTTTAGCTATAATTCCAGAATGGGGGATGGTGTCGAAAGCCTTGGCGAGGTCAAGATAGGCTGTGTGAACCACCTTACCCTCATCCACAGCTTTGGTGACTGCCTCAAAGAAGTCTATCAGGTTCAGGAGGCATGATCTGCCATTCACAAATCCAAACTGGGTGAGATCCAGAGTTTGGAGGTTACCAATGTCTTTGTTTAGGAGTTCCATGATGACTTGCAGACCAGGCTCGTCAGGCTAATAGGTCGATAGTTCCCGGGATCAGTGGTGGCTCCCCCTTTGTGGAGTGGGATAACTGTTGCTGTGCGCCATTCAGTGGGCACAAAGCCTGATGCAAGGCTATTATTGAACATGGTGCTTAAGTGGGGAGCCAGTTCGTGTAAAATGCAGCCTGGGATGTTGTCCGGTTCCATGGATGCTGTGTTTTTGGCTTTAGAGAGAGTGCAGCTTTTACCTGCGTAGTTGTGATATAAATTTTTCTTCTGTTGAGCGTACAAACAACAATATTTTGTCTCCGGATTTCAATTTCCTCCCTTCAGCACTCCAGTTACACAGTGTTTTCTGCATTTCCTGAACTTTTAACATGTTCTCTGTCACTACAGGCATCACCACCAACGTGTTCTCTTTCATTATGGGTATCATCACTAACTCTTTCTTATAAGTTAGTGTAGCGTTCTAACATTTCCAAATGGCATTTTCCATTTGTCCAAGTCTCTTCATAAATATCAGGTAGACCTCTTGGATGCCTTCCACACAGAGAGATCAAATAGCATAAATGTCATTAATGACTGCATCACTTGTCTTATTGTAAAAGGAAGTAGGATGACAACTGATCCCGGTTTTCATCATCTGCTTAAATTACATACATTTCACTGTATTATTAAACAACTGTACTAAAAATGTTAACTGCTTAACCTGAAAACACTGGCAAAACTACTGCTTAACATTTGACATAAAAGATGTGCCTTACCTTAGTAAGTATCTTATTGGAAATACCCACTCGAGAGAACAGCACCAATTCTCTGTATTTGAATTAGCATTAGACTTAAGGAATAGTACACCTTCTTGAAATTCTGTGACAGTGTCTACTATGGCCATTATGTACCAACTGCTAGAACTTACCCAAGGGTCCAATAATATCTATATAGCAATTTGCACAAATTGCTTATTTATAAAAAAAGTGCTGGAATCACATGATGCATAAATCCATGTTGTTGAGTTGTTGTCTAACATTTTGGGTATAAGGAATAGAATTCTTTTATTTTTTTTTTTTATCATTCCTGGCTAATATAGATAACACCCCCCCCCCCAAAAAAAAATAAAATCTGCAGGTATATGCCCTTAATGGATGACAGACTTTATTTTATGGTATTTGTTTTTACAAACTAAAATTAACCATTTACTATTACTATAAAAACTACTTTAACTGACATCTATCACTCTCAGTCTATTGTAGATTACTTTCTACCTTCCTTCATTAGGAAATATCATGAACAGCAATACAGCTATTGCTAATGAAGACATGCACAAATTATTGTGCATTAGAAAAAGATACAGACAGCCACTTTTTGTGGCCAGTTTCAGACTTTGTAGTAACTGTCAATCACATCAACAGCAACTGCTTAAATATAAAATACACCCATACAAAACAAAAAGGGAGCTACTGCAGCTACTCAATATCAGTATGCCATGCAGAAACATGTGACCTTTATATGCATGCCTGAAGTGGCATATAGGTTAGGTGCTGCATTTTCTGTTTTGTATTATTACATTATGGTGGTGGTGCTGCGGTAGCATTGTCGCCTCACAGTAAGATGTTGTCCTGTTCGATTCTCAGCTAGAGCATCTTCTGTGTGGAGACATGCGTGAATGGGCGTACCTTCGTTGAAGGTTGTGCGTCAGGGCCGGCAATTTGGCACGTATAAATCTACTGCCAATCATTAGCGGACCGGAGTTCCGCTGTGGCAACCCCTACCCGGGAAAAGCCGAAAGACACAACAACATATTTGGTAAAAATAATTTTTCCCTTCTTCCCACAGCTTGCACGAGTTAGTTCATGTACTACTGCATTCTTCCCTAACATAGTCTGAAACTCTACAGGTGTAATGAGTTATTATTTTTGTCTTCACAAACACAAAGTCTCTCTATTTTACTCAATTTATGCTTGCACACAAAGGTACTTTTAATTAAAATAACCATACTGCCTGAATCAAAGAAACACTGCTGTTCCTTGACTTCCAAAAATATTGTGCCTTTCACTGTTTAAAGTCAGAATAAGTAATTCTAAAATTTCTGCTTTATTAATATCCAGTTCTAACTACAGTTTAAAATATCTTTAAGATTATGTGTTTAGGTTCTTACGCAGCGCAAAGCTAGACTATGAAACTTAATAGCTTGCATTTCACAAGTAACACCTGCTTAGACAAAAGATCAGATTACCATGGCCCAAGTAATAAGTACCCTCCATTTCCATGTATAGCTTTAAAGCATTTCCATTCAAAATGTGAAAAGATGATTTCTGCCCATGCATTTTAACTCCAATCCTCGTGTAGCATAGCATTCCAAACTAACTATGACAGTATATCATGGTCCTTGGGCAGCTGCTTTAAGGGTGGAGTAATTTTCAGACTCACTAATATACTGGTAAGAATTTTCACTTGCCTCAGTGCTCTCACTAAATCCTAGTCTGTAGCCCATCCCTGTTTGAACCAGGGTTTCAATCAATTTCGCAGTGGATTACTTTGGTTTTGTAAACCTAGTAGAATACAGACACATTTCTGTATTTGGTAACTGCAACTTCACTTAAAGCTACTCAGTTTGTTCATTAACAGTCAGTCAATAAAGTAATATAGGTGCACAGACTTATTTTTTTAACACAAGAAAAGTTTCTTTGCTTTAGCTGTACTACAGTGAAAACTGTTTGCATTGCATTTAAAAGTGATGGTCGCTTACTTCTATTTGTTGTAGGGTTTCAGCCCACTTTCTTCTCAAGATAATAGTCATCAGAGACCCTTCATATGGGATGCCAGCACCAACCTGCTCACTAGTCCGGAGGACATGAAAGGTAGACAGCAGGAGTACATCCAACAACTTCAGAATGAAGAAAACCCTAGAGAAGCTGTACTGCCCCAAGGCAGACAGCAGGAGTACATCCAACAACTTCAGAATGAAGAAAACCCTAGAGAAGCTGTACTGCCCTAAGGCAGACAGCAGGAGTACATCCAACAACTTCTGAATGAAGAAAACCCTAGAGAAGCTGTACTGCCCCAAGGCAGACAGCAGGAGTACATCCAACAACTTCTGAATGAAGAAAACCCTAGAGAAGCTGTACTGCCCTAGACACAGCCTATGATGAAAGAGGAAGAGCCCACTCTAGAAGTAAGAAAAGTACTAAGAAAGGCAGTAAACTAAGATGAGGTCACAACAGATATAATCAAGATGTTGGTAAACCTAGTTAAAACTGGCTCTAGAGGGTACTCATAGCAGTATGGACAGCGAGGTGCAATCAGATGACTGGAAAATAAGCATTCTAGTGCCAGTGTACAAGAACAAATGGGACAATCACAAATGTGGGAAATGTAGAGGCACCAAACTCCTGTCCGACTGCATGAAAGTACCGGACAGGGTGACCGATAAACGAATACACAGAGCGGTACAACATAAGATGAGAAATGAGCAGTTCAGATTCAGATCAGAATGTAGCACATCTGACCTACTGTTTGTAATAATACAGATAGTTGAGAATTACCTAGAGATGAGGAAAGAGTCCAATTGGGCATTCCTATTTTTTGGAGAAAGCATATGACAAGGTCCCTAGAAAACTATTTTGGGCAGTCCTATGATGGTACAAAGTCCCAGAAACCTTGACAGAATTAGTACAAACTATACGGAATGACACAAGTATGAGCAGTGCTCATACTGACAGAGGGGTTCTTGGTGGGTGCATGTGCCTGAGCCCACTGCAGTTCATACTGGTGATGGACTACATTAGCAAAAAGGCTAGAGGAAACAGAACAAAGCTACTGCATGTAGATGATGTAGCATTATAAGTAAATTCTGAACAGCAGCTTCAGCAAATGATGGGGAATGAAATGCAAAGCTGAAGGCACACAATGAAATGGAGTACAGACAAGATAGCTGTCATTGCAACAAATGGGGGAAATCAGAAGAAACCAAAAAACTAAGATAGAAGCGGCATAGTGGAACAGGTTAACAACTTCAAGTATCTGGGAGGTGTGGCTGAGGAGAAGAGAAGTGTAAATGAGGAGTTTAAAGCTAGAAACCGAGGGGTTCAGTGAACTCTCTCAAGAGTATCAGGGGTAGTCTGTGCAGAAGAATGTCAAAGAAGCTAAAAAGTAAGGTGTACAAAACAGTGGAGAGCAGTTGAGGAAACTAGAGGTGATGGAGATGAAATGCATGAGACAGGTGGTAGGGTGTATTCTGTGGGACAAAAGAAATGAGGACATCCCTGCAGTTGAAGCTACTTTGGCTTCTGCTTTGAAGGTTAAACAGAACAAGTGATTTGGACACATGCTCAGGCAAGCAGAAGATGACTTATTGAAGATGATTTGGGAGACACAGCAAGAAGGCAAGAGGAAACTAGAGCATCCAGGAAAGAGATGGATTGTGCGACAGAAGGCCTGTGTCAGCCAGGCATGATGGCTGAAGAAAGTAGAACAGTGGCACTAAATAAAGAGAGATGGTGAGAACTGATGCGACAACCCAACCCATGTAGAAAATGGGAAAAAGGAGACTGAAGATGAATGATGATGATGGCAGATTTGCTAATGTCCACTGCTAACCTGGATGGTCCAACTAGGCCAAGTATAGTCCCTTTCCATGTATTATAACTACATGGCATCAAGATAAGAGGGTGGCAGCTGAGAAGTTCAATGAAAAAATAAAGTTGACTGGTATAAAGCAGCAGTGGTACAAGAAGATATACACATTTATTTGTAGCAAAAGTATACAACTGGAACAGGGAATCAGATAGCTACAATACATAGAGACACATTACTATTAAAAGCTGCAGAGCTTCGTATGATAGTAGTTAATAGCAGAGAGTGTTACATTCAGTGTTATAGGCAGAGGTAGAAGGAAGTGGTTTATAAGACAGCAGAAGTAATTGATAAAGACAGTAAAATGATGGAAGAAATGTTACAGGATTTTTGTCAAGCTACACAGTAAAATGATGGAAGAAATGTTACAGGATTTTAGTCAAGCTACACAGTAAAATGATGGAAGAAATGTTACAGGATTTTAGTCAAGCTACACAGTGAAGAAGAATGTGAAAAACTGAAGTTTCCTAAGATGCCAGATGCAGTAAAGGGTAATGTGAGGGAGGGGGCTTTCTTTTTATACAAAAAAGATCACATAATTAGACCTCCTAATAACTTACTAATCCAAACACAAGGGGATTCCTGTACCTAATATAAAAGCATTACCTGACTGCTCTTACAGAAACATTTTACATTGTGCAATCATGTGTGCAATCATACCTGCAATGCTTAAAGGACAAATGCTTAGAAATATAGTACTGTTTAAAAGCCAAATGCTTATAAACAGCATTTTTTGAAAATAATTATATCATGCACAGAACTCAGTACCCAAAAATGCTACAGTGTAGAATACATCTGCAAAGTTGAAGTTTTCAGTAGTAAAGAAAATTTACAAGGTTTCTTTGCAGTGTATTACAAAACACCTACAGGGGGGCTCGAGAAGTGTGACAGCAAGTAGTAAAAATGCAGTAAATAAAAAGCTTTACTTTTAATGTAAACAGTGAAATAAAAGCTCGGGTTTAGCAACATGAGAAACCTGGCAGGCTCTTCATCCTTTGCAGGACAACAGCACTGAGAAGCTGTGGACTCTGTCTACCATCTCTTTAACAGATGTATTTAAAACAAGGTATATCCTACTGATGTTGGACAGAAGAGACCTAAAATCTGAAAGTATAGTTTGAAAAATAATTACTTTCTTCAATGTCCAAACTAAAACTACTCAGATTTAAAAAAAAATAAATCACCATCTAGCAACAATGGCAACCTACCTCCTAGCTCATGCTTTCAAGTAACTGTTTCACTTCCTGTTAGACAGCCCCTCCCACCTGAAAATACTCATTTACTGAAGTGAGACTTCGGCATAGTGGTGCATAAGGTGAAACAGTTCTGCACCCGTTCACACAAACATTCTCAAAGCTCTGTGAAGCACACCTCTCAACCTCTTGGCACAAGAAATCTGGCAAAAGCCTCAAATAACAGGGGGGACAAAGGTGCAAAAATAGGGCTAGATTTTAAATATTGCTCTTATAAACTTAGAAAGTTGCTAGAATAACAGGATTTGATTTAGCATTTCTAAAAGATATGAAGTCTGAAAATCAAGTCTATGGCATTATTTAGAGACTTCAAACATCAGTGATTTGCTTGAAAATCACAAATTTGATAAGGAACAGGCAAGGACAGTTGAAAGGTATGCAGTGAAGCAGTCTCTCTGGAGAGTAGTCTCCTGGTAAATTATATCACTGCTTTAAATTTTACCTTCTGCTTTAATTAAATTATTCAAGCAGTGTGGCCTACAAATCCTCTAATATGTAAAATCTAACATATCCAGTGACTTCCACAAATTCAGACTGGAAACTTATTGGGCTTTTTAATAAGTCATTTAACTAATCAGGTGTTGAAAAAATCCTGTTATGTAAGGCACACTTTATATAGCTACAAAATGTAAATATTCTTATAGCTAAACTTACAGCAATTTACAAAAAAAAATGATAGATACTAATAAGCTTTGTCATGTAGTCCTAGATTTGACTCTCTATAGCTCTACTTGTGAACTGTGCAGCTCTGAGTAAGTCACTTGAGCAGACAGTGATAACAGGCAACATAAAGCAACACTTTACTAGAGTCAAGCTGTTACAATGTATTTTTTTACGTAACAGATGGGTACAGTAAAGCATACAGACTAAGAAAACAGCACAAAACACACTTCCCGTGGTAAAACACTATAACCTGCCCATAAACTTTACTCAGTCTGCATAAATATCAAATACATTAAGCCCACACTGAAGGGAAGACAAAAAGGGATATAATGTCACTATTTTATCAAGGCTTCTTTAAACCTTCGATTGCGGTACTAGACAAATATCATCACAAAAGGCAGTTGTAAAAATCAATTCCAAATTTATAAATGAGACCAATAATGGGTCTACACTAGTATGATAATAATAGCATGCTGCTACTTGAAAAAGTTTCCCTGATGAGAATGTCTGGCAGTTGGCCCAGAGCTGCTTCCTGTGGTCCAGGGTTTGATTCCTTCAGCTTCCATTGTCTAACTATTGGACTCTAAGTGACTAATTTAATCAGACAGCACTCCTGTGTCAAGTCTGAAAAACATCCATTTAGACAAAAGCTCTACCCCGTAAACAAATACAAATAAAAGTAAAATAAACTTCTCACTCATTAAGCAATTTATGCTAAAATAATATGAATGATCCAATCCCTGTACTACAAGAGAGTTCAAAGCCTTCAACTACTTAGACTATCAGACTCTATAGTCTAATCTTTCATTACAGTTCAGGACTTCAACCTGTGCAATAACAAGCTACTAAATCCTATCTGCTCTAATAATGTATTTTGTTTTGAAAGGATGCCAGACAGTAGCTGCGTGCTAATCACAACTAATAGACTGAACAGTATAACTTCTGGGCTACCATCTGATACATGTAAAGATATAACACTGTACTTAGTCACTGTTTTACAAACAGAACAGCTGCACCTGTCTTTTCAAAACATGTCCATCATTTTCAGATAGGATTAATTAGTAATCTTAAAGTCATTAGTGTATCAGACTGTTTTACATACAAGTGTGTCAGCTGGGCATATCATAAAAATATTTAGGTTCAGAGGTAGTCACTTAGCATGCAGTCCAGGACATCCCTGAGGAGCCTAGCCCAATTTCCCAATTGCTCCAAAGCACTGTCTGGCTAAGTGACTTGCTCAAGGTCATACAAAGAGGCAAATGAAGGATGAGGGAATCAAACCTTGTGCACAGTTAACTTGCTAATAGGTCATAGCCTTAATCCCCTGAGCTAAATGACATACATGGAAAGGGACTACAGCCTTGAAGGCACTCAAGGCTCCAACTTTACATGGAAAAGGTGCAAGGCTTGTAAAGATGAAATGCAGGGAATACAGTGACAGTAAGATTGCCACATTCCCAAAATGTTCAAAGCATCTGGAAGGTCTTGGCTTCTTACCAGTACACCTTCGATTACTCAATTGAAAGGAAATTAATATGCAGGCTATAGTGTTGTACAGCCTCAATAACTTGAACTTTAACACACAAAAATCACAAATCATAAACATTTTTGCTACCAGAAAGTGTCACCTATGCTTATAGCTGTATTGCAGTAAGTGGGTGTGGAGCTCTCAAAGAAGTAATGGTAGCAGACGTTCTACGGCAAGAAGGAGCAGACATAAGACAACACAAGAAAGGCCCTACTGCCATGAGAAGGAAAAGGATACAGGCATCAATGCTGAAGTAATCCAGTAGCCAGTTTATGCAAAACCAACTGCTGTGAAGCACTATGTGCACACATAAATTACTATGATTCACCAAAACCCCTCAAGTTATCTCAATTAGTATATGCCTGTATAAAAACTGTTACTTTTGTCCATCATATTACTGTGATATGAATATACACCATTATTAAACAATACTGTTACACAATAACTAATAATGGCAACATTACTGTTTTGATATAACTGTATCTTTACTTTACCAAACTGTATTGTACATTTTTGAACTTTTGTCTTTGCTATTTTCTGCCTTGAGGCCAACATTGTGTCTGAAAAAGGACCAGGAGCCAGTAGCATCCTGTTAACAAATCAAATAAATACATAAAGAAGTGAAATGGTCAAGACCCTTTTCAGACATGACCTGGAGCTACAATGGCATAGGTAAATACATTACACATTACTGCATCAGAGTAGCCATTCAGCCAGCATGTTTTTGGGAGGTAAGAGGAAATTGGAGTATCCATAGCAAAGGAGACATAGGAAGAACATACACAATCCACACAGTGACTGTTGATCAGGACTGAACCATTGACTGTGGTTCTAAGAGAGACAGAATTTAAACACTAAGCCAGGCGGCTGACTAGCACAAAAAACACAAGACATGGAAATTAATTAGGAATCCCTGAAGCTGATTAGAAAGGAAAAACAGCAACATGGTGGTAGAGACGAGATCAACTAAAACAAGTGTAGAAGTACCACAACATTTATTGTCAGTTCTATACTTACAAGACTTAATGGCAACATGGGAAAAGAAATGCAATGCAAACTGCACCTAAAGTTAATTTCACATTACAGCTGGCAACATAAACATTAAGAAGGCAGGAAGAACTACAAAACAACATAAAAGATGGCTAAATTAGTCCAGAATGTGGCTTCTAAACAAAAAAACTACAAAAACACTGAGGGGGAAGCAAGGACTACAGGAATAGGACCTAGATGAAATTACTAATTATATTATTCAAAAAGCATTAGAACAAACATTCAACAGTCCTTGTCTAGTGTCAAAGCTTACACGTGTTTCATTCCAATAGAACATGAATAAAGCAAAGAACTGAGAGATTAAAAGAGAAGCTGGTATGAGTGCTTTTCAGCCCAATACACCAAATTAAAAAAAAACAAACATGTTAACTATGTGCCTCTTATTTAAAAGTTGTGCCATGTTAAAAACATTGTGGTAGCTAAAAACAGATGAAGTTATACAACTGTTTATTTCCCTATGCTGATGCAAGGTTTGCAAACTTGTTCTAAGATAGAAAGCAGGATATCCTGTTCCTCCTGTAAATAAGGACTGCTACTGACAGCATATACTTAGTACTTTTGATTATCACTTAAAAATAAGAAAGAAGTAAAATGCACGATAATCATAAATGAAGGGATTCACTGCATGCAGCAGAACATACCAGAATTAATTATCTGCACAGAACCTGCATCCATGGAAGTGAAGAAATAGAGTTATAAATAAAACTGTAGCTGGTGAAACCATACAGTGGGCCTACTTCTGAATCCTGCAGATAAAATGGACCAAGGGGTGCAACACAGGGTAACTATGGTGCTCAGCCAAAAGCATTAATGCTATGAAGACTAACTTAATGCATTTAATTCATTTACTGGAAACCAGAATACAAGCAGTAGGAAGAAACATGCAGCTCTCCCAACTTTCTGTCATTGTTTACTGACTACTGTCTGCCTTTAAGAACAACCATAATTACTTAATCTACTCAACAGTACACAAGTGAAAACTGTGGAAATCAAAGACAGATCTACAGAACCATTGCAGCTTGTACGCAGACCATAGTCTAACTGCTAGCCTAAATGTCAGCTAGTACTATGGCATCTTACCACAAAAAAAGCACAAATTCCATATGGATCTTAACTGAGAAAAAAAAAAGAATTGGGGGAGGGGGTGTTGAACCATGACATCAGCTATTGGTAAAGGTAAGCAAGGGTGCTACTCAGTCTGAAGTTGAGCAGCAAACAGCAATGACAAACATTTCATAGTCTCACACCCTCAGCTGTGACAGCATGTTGTCCAACAGCATTTTCTACCTTTGCTGCACATGCTTTTAAGATGCACCTTTTAAGCAAAAGTAGTGGACTGTTATGTGGACTGCACATCTGTACCACATTTCAAATATCACTGCAAAATATGTTACTGCCTCTAGGCTGTCATCATGTACCTTCTATAACCACATCAGTTTCCATTCTTTTCATTTTGTTTCCTTTTACAG
Source organism: Protopterus annectens (assembly GCF_019279795.1). NCBI lineage: Eukaryota > Metazoa > Chordata > Ceratodontiformes > Protopteridae > Protopterus > Protopterus annectens. Next base: position 1,403,690,847 of record NC_056729.1, read on the forward strand.
CAGCCAGATTTTTATTCCCCACCATACACAGCATCCATTCCGGAGTCTCCATGCAAGTCAAATACCCACTTCTACTACCTTGCAGTTATTTACAAAACAGAACCAATATAAGGCCTCTGAAGACCCCCAAACACAGATCATAAACACTATTAAAATAAAGCGAGAACAAATGGCTAAAATCAGCACAACACTGCCAGGGAATATATATTCATGTCACTCAGGAAATTGAGAAACAGCTGATCTGGTGATTGTGGACAAAACATTTATTTTAGGGAAGCAGACTGCCTGTAACTTCAGTCACTGACATAACTCTGTTATTCGAAATCCATGTTCCTCAGTATTAGGAGAAACAGAAGGAATACGGTACTCTACTGCAGAATCAGGGGCATCCCCTTACATCAGGGACCGCTGAAAGGTATGCAAGGAGCTCCAAGTCCACATCATGTACAAATACATCCCACCTTGCAGAGAAGTACAACTTGTTTAACCCACTAGCAATGCTTTTCGGATTTAAAACCAGAGACCACCACGCAGACACCAGCACTCATCCACACCCGATACACTAAAGCAGTACCTTATCAAAAAACTTGATCTTCTTTCCGTTCAAAGCGAGAGATCCCAACCTTTGAACTACGCAGCGTCGCCGTGCTGCTGCTGGCTGCTCCCGCCTCTTGTTTCCCCGCCCCCAGCTCGATACTGCTGTTGTCTCTGGCTTCACCTCCCTCCGCATTACTACAACAGTTTTTTTTCCGCTTTGCTACAATGACGTCTTCGTTTACTGGTAACTATAGCTGTTCTTCTCAAGTGCGGACTCTCAAAGATACTATGCTAACAGTTGTATTGTAATTGTTAATACGGACAAACTGAGTAAGTGAATAGGGTAACACGACTGTCTCATGATTCTAGGTAGTTTATCCTTCAAAATGAACCTAAATAGAACGCTAGGGTAGCAGTTACCTCATTCCCTCGAAACAAATTTACTGCCAAATATCTTTTAAGTTTTGCTATATCTGTTCCCTCCTGAGTTTGCTCCGTGTATAATTATTATTTGGGTTTGTTTACTAATTTAAAAAGTTCGAATGCAACCCACACATAGATGATTAATACAAAATAACGTTTTAGTGCCTTGCGGGGGGGTAGGCAATCGGCTTTTTGTGTGCAGAAACAGTGACACAATTTAGCTGTGTGACTTCTTTTTTATGGGTACCGTCAGACACCTTGAGGTCTCCGTCGCCAAATATTAATAAATACTTACACATATTGTATGCGTAGATATAACAGAAACGGAGCCGCTGACCACTTTTATTTAGTGTGTGTGTGTGTGTGTGTGTGTGTGTGTGTGTGTGTGTGATGTCACATGGAGCACAAGGAAGCGTTATACACACATTTATATGAGGCACTATACCTTTTAACATCTTCTTATTTACCCCCCCCCCCCCCAATCATACGCAAAACATAAACTTAGGCTGGAAGCTCTTGCATATTCTACCCTAGAGTATCTTCCACTAAAATGAGCCAGCGTGTGATCTTGGAATATATCAACAGTGAATGACGGTCTGCTCAAATCAGTGTCTCCATCCTACCACATTGTCTATTTATTTATCCATTTATTTGTTGACCATGGCAGGGTTGTAGTAAGTGAATTCCATTTGTACTCAGAGATGATTGCTGCTCCCCCACCAACCTATCTGGCATTTAAAGATGGACATTTTACTCAAGCTGTTGCCCCCTATCCCCAAATCAATGTGTAACATTTCCAGTTGTTTGGTCAAAAACTGCCAAATATTGTTTTTAGATTTGCAATAATTTCTGTAACTAAGACATATGATCCGCGGTGGTGGTGCTGCGGTAGCGTTGTCGCCTCACAGTAAGACGCTGTCTGGTTCGATTCTTAGCTAGAGCGTCTTCTGCGTGGAGTCATGCGTGAATGGGCGTACCTTCGTTGAAGGTTGTGCGTCAGGGCTGGCAACTCGGCCACGTAAAAATCAACTGCCAATCATTAGCGGACCGGCGTTCCGCTGTGGCAACCCCTAACTGGGAAAAGCCGAAAGACACATACATACATATCTGTAACTAAGACATATTCATGTTTTTAAAGACAATTATCTAGATGGCTATAGACGTAATATGGCTTGGAAAAGCCCCAACGTTTCTAATATGAACATTGTACTCTAAAGTACACACAGTATGCCTGACAACACCCTTGAACTCTGGTAGGCCACTAGTGTCAATTAACTATTTTCAGGTTCAGCCCGAGGTGCATGACCACTATAAGTGAACTGGCACCACACCTGTGTGCCCTGTTCAATCACAGCCTTACCTCAGGCTTTGTCCGTAACAAATGGTGCACTGTTACAGTCATCCCTCTCCACAAAGGAGGAGCGACTATAGACCCTGGGAACTGTTGCCCCATTAGCCTGACGAGTCTGATATGCAAAGCTATGGAACACATCATCATTTATTTTATTTATTTATTTTACATTTGTTTACTGGGATAGTCCGACTGGATACATGTCCATTTTCAGCAGAGGCCCGGGGAGAAAAGCTCAAAAAAACACATTCAACAAACTGTTACATTTTTACAGTTTAAAACACAAAATAAACACAAATAAAAAGATTTGTACACAGATGTAAACAAACATAGCAAACAGATATACACAAACAAATGGACCTAATAAACAAGGATATAGGAAATCTCCAAAGTCTGGATCCCACACAGTTTGGTTTTGTGAAGGGTAGATCATGCCTGCTCAACTTGCTCGACTTCTTTGAGTCAGTCACCAGAGCTGTGGATGAAGGCAAGGTGGTTCATACAGCCTACCTTGATCTGGCCAAAGCCTTTGATACCATTCCCCACTCAGGAATCATAGAAAAAACTCACTAAGCTAGGCATCAACCCCTATATCACTAGGTGGGTTGCAAACTGGCACACAGATAGAATCCACAGTGTGAAAGTAGCTGACTCCAAGTCAGACTACCGACCTGTCATGAGTGGAGTCCCACAGGGTTCGGTCCTGGGTCCTTTCCTGTTTGGTATCTACTGCTCTGAAGTCCAGGCAAACACAAAGGGACTCTGGCTGACAAAGTTCGCAGATGATTGTAAGTTGGGAGCTGTTATTAACTCCCCAAGTGATGCTAACATCCTACAGAAAGGCCTCACTGAGAACAACAACTGGTGTCAGAACCATGGCCTTAAGCTCAATGCCAAAAAATGTGTCATCATCCCCTTTGGGAAAAACCTGGTTCGCATGAATTACCACATCAATGGTAGTCCACTGAACACAATAAGAAGGAGTTATAAGAGATCTGGGAACGGAGGTTGACAGCAACCTCTCTTTTGACTAACACATTGCCACTGTGGTCAGAAACTCCTTCTGTGTGGCACATCTCACTAAGGGTTTTGCATCCAGGAAGAAAGAGGTCATTGTCTCCCTCTACTCTTTCCTCATTAGGCCAATCATCAAGTACAATGCCCCATTTGGCATGTACCTCACTAGACAACTGCAACAACTGGAGAGGCCTCAAAAGTACCTCAGAAAGGGGATCCTAGGCCTTAAATACTTGTCCTGTATGGACAGACTCAAAAAACTTCACCTATTCTCTGTCTCATATCACCTACTTCAAGGCGATCTCTGCTTGACTTAAAAATCCATGTCTGACCCAGCTCTGTTAGAAATGCTACATCTAAAGAAATCCCAATCTCTCCGCACCACACATTCCAAAGACCTCAACCTCATTACCACAATCAACAGAACAAGCTGGAGGAACAGGTTCATAACCCAGAGACTGCCCATGCTATGGAATAAACTTCCCATACATGTCAAACAGAGCATCTCACTGGCCCTCTTCAAGAGAAATCTTGATGAGTGGATGAGAAATAGAAAATTCACCCCAGGGATCACTTCAGTGGCTCTACTGGACAGAGGCACTGGGAACTAAGGTCGGATGGCACGATGCCAGGGTAATCTTATGGGCTAGGCTTGTAAAGGCTCCAGGGCCATTAGCTTAGCACACACCTATGAAGACTACAATGATAAAAGCATAGACAATGACAAATGTATAAAGACTACAATGCTAGTAGAATAAACAATGGAAAAAAAAAAAATATATATATATATACAAACAATCAAAGTGGGAAACACAACAAGGAGCAAGTAATAACATGATATATTCAATCAGTTCAGTAAATGGGAGTGAGCATTATTAAAGTGAAAGTGGGTATAGGCACATAGGTAGTGTGACATTTCCCTGTGGTACATTTAGTTGGGGACACATGGCTGAAGTGACATTTAGCTGCAGATAAATATGGCTTTTTGTGAATTCTCTGTGGGCAAGGAGAAGTACACACTGCCTTGCCCACAGCTTTAATAACTAAGTGCATGGGGACAGAAGAAATAATGAATGTTGTGTTCAGTGTACAGTATATACTTATGAAACTATAACATGTAGAGGTGTGCTAAAGCATAGATAATATCTTGCATGCTACTGTAGTCACATTTAGGCTTCAGTATGGATTTTAGGTAATGTTCTTCAGATACTGTGAAAGGGGGCAGTGGTTCACACACATCAGTTATAAAGGCAATGCCCATTGTGCACTGCATTATTACTGCCACAGACATGTCCACTGGCCAGCCTGCTGCTGATGCCTGCCATGCTACCTGCTGTCTTATGTTGCCTTGGGGCCATTGACATTATTTTCCCCCTCTGCATTTTGCTATTGAAGCTGTGGGCATGGCACAGCATTCTTCTCTCTGCCCAATGGGAATTCACAACAGCCATATTTCTCTTAGGTTCATAGGTTCTCTGCAGCTGAATGTCATTTTAGCCATGTGCCCCCAACCAAATGTACCACAGGGAAATGTCACACTGCCTAGGTGCCTGAACACCAGTCTTAGGTAACCTTGTTCGTGGCATTTTCTCCACAGAAGTAAAATCAAAGATCAAGTCCTCTGGCTAACCCAGTTTGCAGATGACCGACACACTCTTCATCTCTTCCCTTGATAAAGGTAAAGGGTAATTTGCATACCACATTATCCCCACATTGGCAATGTCGTGGCTAATCTTCTTGTAGGCTCTACAGCCATAAGCGTAATATAAAGTTATGAAACTAATGATGCCTCAACTCTGTGTCATCAGTTGTATACGGGCAACATTTAGACAAACAGATTTGGTGGTGGTAGTACAAGAACAGGAGATCTGAGTACAAAGTAAAAACTTCTGATTATACCTACCCCTTGCTAAGTAGCATAATTAGCTTTTCCAGTCTAAACTCTACTCTACAAATTGATCATTGAACAAACCTTCCCATGGTTTGATTTTCTGCTTAGGATCCCAGAAAAACTTCTACCAACTTATATCACCAACCAATCCCACAATATACCTACTATTCCCCTTCCACAAACTAAAAAGTACAAATCACGCCTACTGAGGTCTCACCCCTAAAATAAGGGATTTCATTCCAGATGACCTAAAGTCCATCCAGTCTTTCAACAACTTTCACAAAATCTAAAATTCTGTCTTCAAACAGGCTCCTTGCACAAGCCTCCAAAATAGTGCCATCACCTAAATCCATTCTATCACTCCCATAAATTTTCTGCCCACAAAGACAGGCTTTCCAATCTTTTTACATCTGGTGACCACCTAACTGCCTCCCACCCACATCTACTCCTCCCTTACCACTTTTATCCTCTACTTCACCTGTATTATTTTCATTATCACTACAAAATCTTCCCCAACATACTTGAACTGGTTTCAGGCACCTAGGCAACATGACATTTCCCTGTGGTATATTTGGTTGGGGGCACATGGCTAAAATGACATTCAGCTGCAGAGAACCTATGAACCTAAGAGAAATATGGCTGTTGTGAATTCCCATTGGGCAAAGAGAAGAATACTGTGCCATGCCCACAGCTTCAATAGCAAAATGCAGAGGGGGAAAATAATGTCAATGGCTCCAAGGCAACATAAGACAGCAGGTAGCATGGCAGGCATCAGCAGCAGGCTGGCCAGTGGACATGTCCATGGCAGGAATAATGCAGTGCACAATGGGCAGTGCCTTTATAACTGGTGTGTGTGTGAACCACTACCCCCATTCACAGTATCTGAAGAACATTACCTAAAATGCATACCGGAACATAAATATCACTACAGTAGCATACATGATATTCTCCATGCTTTAGCACAGCTCTACATGTTATAGTTATATAAGTATATACTGTACACTGAACACAACACTCATTATTTCTTCTGCCCCCATGCACTTGGTTATTAAAGCTGTGGGCAAGGCAGTGTGTGCTTCTCATTGCCCACAGGGAATTCACAAAAAGCCATATTTCTATGCAGCTACTTCAACCATGTGTCCCCAACCAAATGGACCACAGGGAAATGTGATGGACCACAGGGAAATGTGACACAACCTTGGCACCTGAACCCCCTAAGACTGAGCCCTTGCTAGTGACATGTCTATCCCTAGAAGAAATGCTGCCTACCTTTACAATTAGGGTTGCCACCTTTGCATCTTGCAATTTCCTGACAAGGATGCCACACCCGCTATTTAACAAAAACACACCTCTTACCATAGGTGTAGCCACACCCCATTTAGCAGGCCATGCCCAAAAACACAAATTTTTAAATGCCATACTCATACACAGTAATTGCAATAGTAACCTCGGATGATATGGAGCCCTAGGCAAAGAGTTTTATGGCACAGGCCACACCTCTGTTAACTGTCCCCCCTGCTGCATGCCCAGTGCTTCCCCTCTTTTCCACCTATACTTGGTTCCAATACTATCCAGATTACAGTTGTGTTCTTTTCTCATACTTGTCAGCTTTTCCTGCATCCTGTAAACACATCCTAACTGGCCGATACTGAATGTAGTTGTATATGAAAAAAATTAATTAAGCTGGGTCTGAGGGTGCTAGGCCCACAGAAGCTATGGGGTTCTAAATGCTCTTAAGTGCATTTTAGATATTTTCCACAACAGTTGGTTCAGCAATGGCCTGAAAAAATTATAACTAAGGAAAAAAACTGAGTATATCATTTTTTTTTTCTTTCAAAGAAAAAAAAATCAGTTGGGTCCAAAGCTTAATGTGCAAAGAAGATAAAACAGTAGTTACTAATAAACTAAGAAGAAAAATGCATGTGAGGGCACATAAGTCATATCTATGATGAATGCCTTCCTCTCTAGCTCTTTCAAAAGAAGAAGAAAATCACTTTATGTGTCCTTTGTGATGTTAGATTAGGATGTATGTAAAAGGACAAATGGCTATACTCACATATTTCAAGTTGCGGCTGTCATACATCTACACTGCATGAATCCTCACCCCAAAAGGTAGACACTTTCTCTGTACCCCTCTTATATCAACTAGAATAAAAGTGAAATAAAACGTAGAAGGCAATAATACAGTCCAAGCTGTTGCTATCAAATGTACTTATGCAATTTGCCTCCTTTCCCTTGCCTTCAGAAATTAGCCACATGTTCATAGATCTAATTTTGAGTGTGAAGAAAGTGAAAAATGTATAACAGTCACAGTAATGCATTTCAACTTGTTGCTCCTAGACACTGTCCCTAGACAAGTTATAGTGACCTTCAGTACAAACCTCTGAGGTGTAATTTTAAGAAAAGTTAAGGAATTAATGACCACACTATCCCTAGACAACATATAAGCTAAAGTGGCCTTCTGTGCACTCCTCTGACGTTTGACTGTGAGGAAAATTAAAGAAATGATGGACACACTAACAACACTCACACAAAGTATTAGCAACCTTCTGTGTCCGTAGCACAGGCCCCTACTAAGCCACGTATGAAGCCAGGAGTCAGTCTCTAGAAGCTCTAATGATCTAAATGTTCAGTGATGCATTTTGTCCCTTATTTTTTCAGTAGCCAAGAGATTAATGTATGTGTCTGCAGTACCATGATATGCCATATCTGTCACAAGATACACAAACAAACACACCCACACACCCACACAAAGGGGGGGGCAATACTTTTTAAGGTGTTTACCTAACAGACACAACGTACTGGTTTAAAATGCCCTCTGGGGTCATTACACTGGTAATCAGCTATGAACCTATGAACACTGCATGCATGCTTATCTACAAGCAAATTAGAGGAATGTCAGTCCACCTAAGATATATCTTTGGAGAGTTAGAGGAAGCCAAAGCACCTTAATAAAACCCACACAAAAACAGGGAAGACATGCAGACTCCACAAAGTAAGAACTACAGTCAAGAATTTAACCAGGGGGACAAGCACTGTGAGGTGCCAACTCTACTATGCCATTGTACCAGTGATGTGTTTCTTTCTCACATATCCTGCCCAGACCACAAAAAAATGGCTACTTGTGTGCAATTCTGATGTTTGACTGAGCTGGAAAATGAAAGAAAGTATGGCTAACCGGTTGCTCTTATATACACTACAGCATCCCTACCACTCCACACACATACACACACACATACATACATAGCAAGTGTAAGCTATTGCAATGATTGTTTTTACACTGATTTCAGCAAACACAATACATTGCATGACACTGCTCCTGCCACATCAAGCCAGAGCAGGGATTTCTTCACATTAATCCAAGGCAGGAGTTAAGTCATAGCTTTCTTAAATATTCTCTGCATTGACTTGTTAAAAAAAAAAAAAAAAAAGAAAACTGTCCATATTTTTCACATTTTCCTCAGAAACTGTAGTAGAGAGCCTTCTCAAAAATATCTGTTCAATGCTACATCTCACACATGCAGTAATTGGAATGTCCACAAAGGTTCCATACAAAATGAATACAGGGAGTAAACATAATGTCATATGCTGTTCACCTCAAACCATGTCTGTTTACTTGGTATCATACAGACCTCTGTGAAGTCATCTTTTCCTGGTATAGAAGGCATCGCTACACCCTGTTTTGATAAATCTTTTGCACATCTACAAAACAAACAGCATCCGATCTACTAGATTAAAAAAACTAAATTTTGCTTGCAACTTAAATAGGACACGGAGAGACCGTTTCTCAGAGAATTGCCAATCTCTGGAACAGGCTTCCGATACATTTGAAGCTGAGTCTCTCCCTATCCCTATTTAAGTGCAGCTTAGACCAATACATGGGTAATCAGAAATTCACCCCTAGTCTGGTGCCTATGACTATGATGGACAGAGGCAGTCAGTAAATCACCCCTATATAAATCAAATTTGTGGGTCACATTTGGGTTGAATGGTTAGGCTTGTAAGGGCCCTATTAGTTGTTAGCCTAGTATACACCTATGAACCTATATTGTCTATACCTCTCAGCCGTCCCTGATTTTACCTTTTATGTTTGTCCTGTCCTCATAAAATGCTTGATTTTTGTGGTAAATTACTTAGCCCAGTCAGTCAGTTGTTGTTGTTGTGTCTTTCGGCTTTTCCCGGTTAGGGGTTGCCACAGCGGAACTCCGGTCCGCTAATGATTGGCAGTAGATTTTTATGTGCTGAGTTGCCAGCTCTGACACACAACCTTCAACGAAGGTGCACCCATTCACGCATGTCTCCACGCAGAAGACGCTCTAACTGAGAATCGAACCAGACAGCGTCTTACAGTGAGGTGATAACGCTACAGCAGCACCACCACCGCAGTGATAGCCCAGTCAGTCAGTAATGTCAGTCAGTAATGTCAGATATTATGAATTTGATATTTCTCATTGTTCAGAAAATGCATGTTGATTCAGGCTTTTAAGTGAATTTGAGTAATATTTCAGAATTGTCCATATTCTGGGCCTTTGCTTGAATTGGTAAGCAAAGAAGATGAGAGGTATGTAGTAGTGTCTCCAAAACTGGGCAAATACAAAGCTTTCAACTGTCCCTGACTTTTACATAACATCCCTGATTTTGCTTCATATTTTTGCCCTGTCATTTGCAAAAATGTCGAGTGTCTAGTAAATCACTAAGGAATACAGTCAGTGATACGTTTCAGCTCTCCCTGCATTTGCTGAATATACTAGATGTTGCCATGTCCTTGTACATTTTTTGATTTTCTTGTAAATCTCTGAAAATTACATTCAGTCAATAATGCTAGTAGTTAGAGTTCTGTGCTTCTTATTGTTCAGAAAGTACACGTTGATGCAAAATGCGTATTTCTATTGACTTTGTAACTGAAGCAGAGTAAATTTTAAAAATTTACCATTATTTTGGGACTTTGTACCACAATTATTTTTGGATTTGTCCAGAATTCTTGAGAAAATTTGAGGCATGCAGTCAATCAGTAATGCCAGATAATTGTCTGAGTTGAATATATCCTTTGCAAAACATGTTTTTCTTAAAATTTTAAGTGAATCAGAGTTATAATTAAAAATTATATCCATTTTCCATTTGGTCTTTGTATTTTGTGACTGATTCTCAAGCAAAGAAGTTAAGAGTCATGACCTTTAATGAAGCCTTTTACTTAAAAAAGGCATAAACTGAGAATCCAAGCCACTGTGTGTTTTCTTTAAACTCTGAATCAATTATTAGCACAACCTTGAGAAAGCAATCACAAAACTAGCAATGAAAGTTTTTAAATATTAAGTGCTTTCATTTTTGACAAAAAAGTACAGACTTCTTCACAACCAAACATTAACTGTTCTATTACCTACACTGAGGCTGAAGATATACTCGTAGCTAACCTCCTAGCTGATAAATTTAGCTCTAACTTTACCCAACTCTCATCTCCATGTGTCCCTCAAGATAAACCTGAAACTGGCTCACCTCCAGCTATTACACATGACCAAGTCCTAAAAGTGCCATCAAAAGCAAAAGATAAGAAAGAGGAGTCATGGAGCATATTCATAGTCCAGAAGAATCATGGGGGGGGGGGTACCATGAAAGGATAGGTTATGGTATTCTAAAAGAGAAAGGTACAGGGAAATAGGCACCTTGCTTGCTTTGATGACCACACAGATGCAGGACTTGTAGCCAAGATGCCTTAGGTTTTTCAATGTGAGAAATGTGGTAAGCTGTGAGTGACAAGAAAATCTTCCTTCATATCAGTAAGTAGCATGCACATTGGCCATGCATTTGACAGATTAGCAGATAGCAATGGAGGGTGGACTTTCTGTTTTTGTCTCTTTGGCAAATTGTCACAAGACCGATGATGAACAGAATGAGAAGAAGAATGAGGACAGGATGCAGTGATAAAAAAGTTTTTAATAAGTTGATATGGAGGAATTCGCTGCTCAGCTTCTCTGCATATATGTAGGAATCATGACAGAACTCTGTCTATCATGAGTGGCAGTTAGCTGGACATATCAATCATGCTCCTTGTTGATATGGGGGCTGGAGAGATGTTTGGAATATGGTTAAGATCTGTGGTAAACACACAAACTCTTTCTTGAGATGGGTGTCACTGGATTTACCTCTATGATAATGATCTATATGCCTGGCATACAAAGCATTTTTGGATCACATTCCATTGGACCTTTTGCTTATCCACAAAATGAATATTATCGGAATTGCTCCATCTTGGGATTTAAACTTTGCTTATGACATAAACAAGACACATTAGAAGGAGAAGTATGTGTGTCTTAGAGAATGTTCCTTCTCTGGAAGAGGCTTCCCATCCATGTGGAACAGAACTCTTTCCTAAGCCTAGTAAAGAGAAACCTAGACCAGTGGAAGAGAAATCAAAAATACATTGTATATCAAACACATGCACCCATACACACACACTCACATAAAGTGTGTAACTGTATGTGTATATATGCTTCCCAAACCAAAATTTTAATGTTATTACAGTTTCCCCTTCTTCAACACTTGTTTTCTCCAACACAGCATTATTATAATTCTTGATTTGCTAGAATCTTATACACTGTTATGTAATTTATATAATTTTATTTACACTTTGTTGACTTGTTGACTGTGTTTGTCCCACTAAACCAATGGCCACTTTTCATGGATATTCATACAGACTAGAGGAAATGTGGCCAGGGGACTTGGGAACTTCCCCTAATCTTTGGCATAGGGGGATGGAATTGAAGGTGGCACATCCGGTCTTTGTCTCCATTCCAGGCACAAAGGCAGCCCGGAGAGACAGCAGAGCCACGGAGGATGTAACCCAGTGTGTGAATGACGAAATTTTGGTTGTTGGTGGAAATAATATCGAGTTGGTAGAATCACTGTCAGATGAAAGAAATAATGTGGATGCGGAGAGTGAATCTGTATCAGAGGAGAAAAGGAGAAAGGAACAGGTCATTTTACAGGAGGAGAGAGTGCCTGACTCTGAAGAATTGTTCCAGCATAAGTTATTACAGGGGGAAACGGAGCAACAAGATGAATGCATCATTACAACTCTCCGGTCCGGAGGGTCGTGGGATGATTATTTAGAAGAAATGGTAAACTAATGTGAACCAGAAAGCACTACAGCAGTATTGTGGAGTGGCATAATGGAGAAGATAGAAGAAGAGGGGAGAAAAGATGAACCTGGTGAGAAGACATATGTGTAAACCATGTCAAAAGGTAAAGGAAGAGAGGAGGAAAAAAGGATATGAAGAGAAGGTACAATGTTTGCATAAGCAGTAAACAGGAGAAAAGGCTAAACAGGTATGAAATATATGAATCCTTGATTGCACCATTAGGTGTGAATGCAAAGGAGGTAAGAGTATATATTCTTATTAACAGTGAGACTTTTTGTGACTTATTATTTGAAAATGGGCAATTCATGGAGAACTTTATAGGAACATTTGAACAGAGGAAAAATGTACATCCTTGGTCTGAATATGTTATTCAACCTTTTTTTAGACAGACAAAAAAAAAGAGAATTGGTGCAATTTAGAACTGAGGTTGAATCCATAGACTTACAAATGAACCTATTAACTATGTGTAAGGAAGTACTGGATACTACAAAAGTGTATGATGAAAGAGGACTTTGGAGTGGGGCATGGGAATGTGGAGTTATTTTAAAAATGGAAAATGATAAAGTGATGAATATACCAAGTGTTCTTAATGTGCATGGTAACAAGGGTTTTGGAAGATAAATAGGTCAACCAAAGACCTGTTATTTTTGTGGAACAGATGACCATTTGATAAATGATTGTGATAAGAAAAAAAATTATTTATGTGGTAAAATTGGGCATAATGCAAAAAAAATTTTGTTTAAAATGCAAAAATGTGGTAATACTGGCCATTCATGTTTAGAATGTGAAATAGCTATACAAGAAAAGTAAAGTGACACAGGGGAAAGAAATATAAGAAATGGTGACACAAGAACAAATACAACAAAATGGAATTAATATAGAGGTAATACATGAAAGCAAAAAAAAAAAAAGATTAAGGAAAAAGATGTTATAGAGGAAACAAGTGAAGAAGAGTCAGAATGGCACAAAGTAAAATGTAAAAATAATTCAATAGGGAAAAGAGGGAAAGGAAAAGAAAATTTAAAAACATAACATACAAAGAAAATAAGAAAGGTAAAAGCTAAGGAGTTATACTATAACAACTGTTCTGTAAAAGCCGAGAATATTTGCTTTAAATGTGAACAGTTTGAAAAACATTAAGAGAAGAATTTTAAAGAAGAAATGAATCATAGCTTTAATTTCTTTGTGTTAGAAGTATTAGCTGAAGGTATAAGGGGAGGAGACTTTAAAAACAAAACTGAAGTGGCAGAGCAAAATTAGATAATTAAACTTCAGGCAGACAGCCCTCTGGGACTGAATGCCAAAGTCTCCCTAAAACTCTTTTTGAAAGAGAGACCTTTGAAGCATTAAAGTATGATGAAACACTAAACTGTTATTTTTAAGATAGTGTTTTTTAAAATTTTTAAGTGCTTGACAATGTGCCTTTAATTTGCTGATTGATTTGTGATGTCATTAATTGGTATGGTTTTAAATCCTTCTGTTTTTTAAGAGAATGTATGTCTGATGAAGTGGTGAATACCATGAAAGCGCTAACATAATATTTTTTTTTCTTTTTCCTGCTGTGAGTAACTGAGGCTGTTTCTTATTTATTTTCCACTGTTTTGCTGCTGCTGGTTACACTGCAAGTATAAGCTATGTTTTTTTCTTTCATGTATTCTTAGAATGTGCAGAAAGGAAAAAGAAAAAAGTAAAGGATGAATGTAGGATGTTAAGTCAAGAGATATTCAAAGATATATTAGAAAAAGAGAAAAACATTTACAAAAATGAAAAAGAAATATACAAATTTAATCAAGTAAAGATTCATAACTAGTTATAAAAACATTTGTTACAAAGAAAGAAAGAAGAGGTAGCACCTTATTTGTACAAGATAAAAGAAGGAAAGATAATAAGAGAATTAAAAGATAAGGAAGGTAAAGTAATTAATAATCAAGAAGGAATATATGAGATAGTTAAAGAACATATTAAACTTATTTGTTAAGAAAGAAGTGAAAGCAAGAAAAAGTTATGATGGAAAGAAATTAGACAAAGAAGGTAATGAATATTTAGAAAAAAAGGATAGACATAAATGAACTGAATGAAGTTATGAAAATATAAATATGAATTCAGCAACAGGAATAGATGGAATTGAATACCACATGCATAAAGAAATGGAGGATTGGCAAAAAGTAATGATTATTGAGGTAATGAATGAATGGCTAGAAAGAGGAATCAAATACAAACAAATATGCATTGGAGTAATACAATTTATATTAAAGAAAGGAAATAGAAATGAAATAAAAATCTGGAGAACAATAATATTGAATAACACGGACTGCAAAACATTTATGAGAATAATGGCAACAAGATTACAATGTAAAATGGAGAAAGTATATAACCAGAATATATCTGGAAGAAAAGGAAAGGGAAGTCAGGAATTATTATGGATAATTAGCAAGGTAATTGATGACATTATTAATAAGAATGTAGAGATGAAAATAATGATGGGGACATAAGTAAGACTTATGATAAAATGCAATATGAATCATTATGTAGGATTTTACAATAATACAACATAACTGGAAAAGTTCTAAATGTAGTTAAATCAGTGTATGAGAGAAATTATGTGAAATTAAATGTGAATGGATGAATAGGGGAGGAAATAAAAGTAGAAAGTGGAATAAGACAGGGGTGTCCAGCCAGTAGTTTAATTTTTTTTTTGGTTATGAATATAATCATAATTTAAATAAACAAAATGTTAAAAAATGGAGGTTACAATATGGTAAAAGATGTACAAATGCCAATTATGTGTACCTATGCAGATGATATTGTAATAATAACAAAGAATGCATTATGGATAGAAAGAGTAAACTTAAAGTTAGGTATAATGTTGGAAAATGTTGGATTAAATGTAAATAAAGAAAAAAGTAAAGGATTTGGTTTTAATGGGCAAATAGGAGATGTTGAATTTAATGACAATTATATAGAAGTGCTGGGAATAGAATGTGGGAAAAATGAATACAAACAGGAACAATAGAATAAAGTTATGACAGAAGTAATGGACATGTTCATGTTTTAGAAAATATATAGGGTCTCATATAGAAAGATGGCATCCATAATAGTACAATATTAGGAAAAATAGCATATATATAGCAAACATTTATATGATACCTGTAAAATATGAAAAAGAGCTATTGACGTTAATATTTTCATTTATTTGGGATATGAGGTTGAACCCATTTAAAAGAAGAGCACTTTACATGAAGGAAGACCAAGGAGGTCTAGGTTTAATTAATTCTATTGTGTATGCAGCATCTTTAAGCTTATATAAAGTACTAAAAAGTATTGTGAAATAAGAAAAAATATCTGATGGAAACAATAATGTATTATACATATATAAATGTATGGGAAGGAATGGATGTAAAAAAGAAAACCAGAAATAGTAATAATGATGAAATAAAAGAATACCAAAATAAAATTGTATTATGGAAAATAAGAAAGGATGTTGCAGAAAGAAACAAAAAGGAATGGTTTATTAATGTAATGAAACATTTTTATTTTGTTGACCCATGGAAAGATCTTGAAATGAATAAGAAACTTGCTATACTAAGGAATTACAAAAATTATAGATAAAAAAGGGAATATAATGACTTTTTGTTAAGATTATCTATATGTAAACTGCCTGTAAAAGCTAACATGCAGTACAGGAGAAAACAAAATGCAGTTCATAACAAGTGTGGAGAACTAGAACTGCTGAACATGTTTTCTTGAAATGTGATAGAATTAAGAATTTATGGGTAGAAATATGTAAACATGAAATGGTTAAAAAGTATTTAAAATATGAACAGTTAAACATGGATGTGATAGAATATGGGGTTATTATGGAGCAGGAAGAGAAGAAGAAGTAAAGAAGATGGACAGAATTATTTTTAAAATGGCGTGGGCAATATGGAATGAGAGATTTAATGAAATCAAATATAAATGGAAATGGAATTTGGCAAAGATATTGGAAAAGTTATGGCTTTGGTTATGGGTAAAAGAGTGGGGGGATATTTAATATATAGAAAATATATGGAGATATGTAAATATTTGTAAATAATATTCAATATATAGAAAATATATGGAGATATGTAAATATTTGTAAATAATATTCAATATGTAAATATTATTTAATGTATATATATATATATATATATATATATATATATATATATTCATAAAATTAAAAAAAAGAACCTACCTACCGTCATTGTTGTGAGTGGGAAACATTTTGGAGCAGTATTTCCTTTTTCCATTCCAGGCACATAGGTGGCCTAGAGAAACAGGGAGACAGATGGAGAGATAAATAGATGCTGGAGTACTGAAAGAAATGAAGGAGAAAGCAAACATCAAGACCAGAGATTGTGTGCAGGATTCTGAGGAAATGTTTCAAATAAACCTGTTTGATGGAGATGAGTCAACAAATGATGAATGTATAATTACAACCCTCCAGTGGAGAGGGCTGTGGGATGATTTACTTAAAGAAATGGTGGTGCAGAGTGAGCCAAAACTGAAGGAGGTGGTCCCTGGGGGGGGGGGGGTTATAGGCAAAATACAAAAGGAGGATGCAGAGACAATCCTGAAGAATAGTGGTGAAATGGAAAAGAAAACATATGCTGAGAAAGTTAAAGAAAGCAAAAGTGGAGTAGCAGAAAAGAAGGCAGAAGAAAATTAAAAATGGAAGTACATGGTAAGAATTCAAAGTAAAGAAGACAAGGAAATCCACAGGTATGAAGTGTGAGACAATTTAATAGCTCATTTAGATATGAGGTAAGATCATTTATTCTTATTAGCAAAGAGACATTTTGTGACATTATGTTTGAGACTTTTTTTCCAAAGGAAATGTTTCTTGTTGAATATGGAAAAAGAAATACTGTAACCCATGGAATCTTTATGTGATAAAAACATTTAACAGGAAAACAGAAAAGAAGTTTAATGTACAATTTTGAACAGAGGTAGAAAGAGAGACTTTGAAAGGACATTTGAAAGCTTTATGTAAAGAAGTACTGGGCATTGCAAATGTTTATGACAAAAGGGATTTATGGACTGCTGTCTGGGATTATAATATTGTGTAAAAAAAAAAAAAATATATATATATATATATATATATATATATATATAGATGTATATATAGATATATATATATTTACCAAGCATGATAAATGTGGACAGGGAATAGGGATATTGTGAAATACTGGGGACAGCCCAAAACATGTTTCTTTTGTGGAAAAGAATGACACTTGATAAGTAACTGTGCAAAAAAAAAATGTTGGGAAACTGGGCATGATGCAAAAAAATCTGAATTGAAGTGTTATAAATGCAAGAAAAATGGACATTTTTGGATTGTTTGCAGAAATGAGAATAACAGTAAGGACAAGGAAAAAGGAGAAAAAAATTAACAAAGAGAAGATATTTTAGAAGTAGTAGAAATAGAAGAAAATAGATGAGAAAAAAATAATAAAGAGGACATAGAAGAAGGTTCTGAAATAAGCGAATAAGACATAAACTAGGAAGTACCAAAAGGAGAAGAAATAATTTTATTGGTAAAAAGGTAAAAGACAAAAAAGGGAAATTTAAAGGGATAAGTACAAAAGAAAAAGAAAGGAAATGGATGAAAAAGAATATATACAACTAAAACTTGAGGTCTGGAATAATGGTTAAGGTGTTTGACTCACTGACACAAAGTACAGTGTTTGATTCTCACCTTTGGGAAGGAAGTTTGTTAGGTTTAGAAGGGCCTACTAAGAAAGCTAGCCTAGTAATTAGCTTATGAAGCCATGAATGCATGGAAAAGGAATATTCAAAATTTTAGAGTGCTTTCTGTAAATGTGAATAGTATTAACAATATAGTAGGAAGAATAGGAATTTTAAAGTGGTGTAATACATGTGATGTAGATGTAATTATATTAGAAGACACAAGATTTTTAAGAAACGAAGAAAAATTACAAGCAGAGAAACTATGGGAAGGAAAGATAATCTGAAATTTGGGAAATGAGAGATGTTTCAGAATGGCCATATTCTGTAGAAATACAGTAAAGATATTAGATGTAACTTTAGCAAAAATTGGAAGATTAACCATTGTGGATTTAAAATGGAAAGAACAAGTATATAGAATTATAACATAATATGCTTATACTAAATCTAAAGAAAGGGGAAGCTTATTTAATCAGATTTTAGACTATGTAGTGATAAATATGAATATTATAACAGGATACCTTAACTGTGATTTAAGAGGCAAACATAAAAAGAAAGTAAATGATATAATAAAAATGTTAGAAGTTGTAAAATGTGGTAAGTTAAACCTTTGTGACAAAAATTCATGAACTTACAAAACAGGTATAGAACTGAAAACAATTATTTTTATAGTGTCAAACAGTTTAGTTATAGGAGAAGGGGAAGTAGTTGAAACATGATTTTCTGATCATCTTGCAATATGGCTAGAGGTAGAAGAAAGCAAGAACTGTATAAAAATAGGCAAAGGAATAAAAAGGATAAATTAGAAAGCATAGGTTTAAGAAGAAAAGAGATTAGTAGTACAGTTATGGAAATATATTACTGTGAGAACATTTTATAAAAATTGGTCTGAATGGTGGATGATATTTAAGGAAAATATAAAATATGTTGTTTACAGTGGCACTATGATGTGTAAACATAGACAAAGAAAAATATAAAAGGACATATAAAGATGCATTGGAAGATTTAGAACATAATAATAGAAAATACTTTCATAAAGAAAAAGAATTATCTGAAGGAAATCAAGAAAAAATAGACAAATTATTATATAAGCAAAGATATTTTTGCAAGAAAAAGGAGAAGAAATATTGATTTATTTAAGCATATTAACAACGAAAATGGTAGTGTAATGAGAGAAATAAAAATGTAAAAGGAGATACAGAAATAACTCAGGAAAAGATTATGAATTTTGTAGATCAATATGTATAAGAAATGTTCAAAGAAAAAAGAAGGCAGCGAAAAAACATGGAAAGTAAAAAGTTAATGAAAAAAGAGGATACAGAGTTGGAAAAGATTTCTTTAAATGAGCTAGATAAAGTATTAGGACAACTAATGCTTCTGGAGCATTTCTCCCCGGGCCTCCACTAAAAGCAGGATCTGTGGAGCCTAGTCGGACTTTCCCGGTCAACAAATGTTAAATAAATAAAAATAAATAAATAAATATAGATTCAGCTGCAGGCTCAGATGGATAGGGTGTGAAATGTATAAAAATGTAAGGGATTTGCAAAACATATTTGTTAAACATTTTGAATGAATAGCTTTATGTATAAAGAATTATGCAGTGGAATAATTAAATTCCTATAGAAGAAGGAAGATAGAAGAGAATTAAAAATGGAGGCCAATAGTACTGAATAATAATGATGATAAGCCCTTTATGAAATAATACAAAAGAGATTTGAAACTAAAATGGAAAATATTATGGAAGATAGTATATATATATATATATATATATATATATATATGGATCACCTTCAGATGCCCGAAACGCCAAACCGAAACACAAATCACCGACACCAAAAGACCGACAACAAAAAATACCGACAACGCAAAACACCGAATACCATTACACCAACACACTACACGTAAACAACACAGTACACTACATAACATATCCACTAGCCCTAACCCAAACCCTAACCCTAAGGTCCGACACTACCGCACACTTACCCTACCTGCACCCTAACCCTAACTCACTTACCCACCCCTAACCCCAAGATCCGACACTACTGCACACTCACCCTACCTGCACCCTAACCCTAACTCACTTACCCACCCCTAACCCCAAGATCTGACACTACCGCACACTCACCCTACCTGCACCCTAACCCTAACTCACTTAACCCACCCCTAAACCCACAGTCCCTCACTATCGCACACACACCCTACCTGCACCCTAACCCTAACTCACTTAACCCAGCCCTAAACCTACAGTCCCTCACTATCGCACACTTACCTGTCCGCTCCCTAACACGAAATCCCTCACTCTATCGCACACTTACCGAGTCCGTCGGGTTCTCACCTTGTTGGTCATCTGCGTTGTCAGTGTTTTCGACCCGTCGGATTCCGTGTCGGTGAAATGCGATTTCGGGCATCTGAAGGTGATCCATATATATATATATATATATATATATATATATATATATATATATATATATATATATATATATATATATATATATATATATATATTTATTGTAGAAAGTGGAATGGTTGTCAAGAATTATTAATGAAAGTTGGAGAACTTGTGAATGATATTATGAAAAGAAAAAGCAAAAAAATTGTGATAGGAGACCTTAATAAGTCATTTGACAGAACGTGGCATGAAATCTTATGGGTAATAATGAAAGAATATAATCTAAGGGAGAAAATTTGGAAATTAGCATATAGTAATATTAATGTAAAACTAATTGGCTGGTTAAGCCAAGAGGTACATATGAAGAGTGATGAGTTGAAGGGTGCAGTAGTGCAGTGGTTAGCATTGTCTCACAGCAAGAGGTTCTCCAGTTCAATTTTCATCTGGGGTGCCTTCTGTGTGGAGTCTGCATGTCCTCCTTGTGTTCACATGGATTTCCTCCGGGTTTTATGGTTTCCACCCACATTCGAAAAACATGCATCTGGTGCATTTCTCCCTGGGCTTCCAGTGAAAATAGGCTCTGTCCTAGTCAGACTTTCCCAGTCAAAAAATGTTAAATAAATAAATAAATAAAATGTAAGACAGTGATGTTCAATGAGTTGTATACTCTTTGCATTAGTTATGAATATGATAGTATGTGAAATAAAATACAAAATGAAGGAGGCAGGGTATATTACTCCTAAAGGGTTAATAATTCCAGTTCTGTTAACATATGCAGATGATGTTATAATAATTGTAAAAAAAAATGGACAAAAGAAGCAATAATTTGCACACAAGAGTGTCTAGAGATGATAGGGATGGCTTTAAATAAAGAGAAAAGTAAAGGTTTAGATGATGTAGTAAATATATGGGGTATATATTATACAGTGACTGAAATTTCTCTGTTAGGTATAAAATTTGCAAATAAAGATGTAAGTAGAAGTCAATGGGAATAGCAATAGAAGAAATAAAGCAAACATCTTTTCTGGGCAGCATATAAATTATCATTCAGAAAAAAAAGGCTTATTAGATAAATTCAATGCTGATGGGCAAAAATATCATACTTATCAAGTGTATTTATTTTGCCAACATCATTTGAAAAGGAATTATTGCAGATATTTTTTTCATATGCATTTTGGTTCTAGATTAAACCCAGTAAAAATATGAGTTTTCTTTGTAAATAAAGAAGAAAGAGGTTTATTGTTAATTAACACAGTAATATACGCTGCTTTATTAAATTTGTATAAAGTGTTAAAATAGATAAGCAAAAGAAATGAGGGATTAGTAGTAAAACTGTATAGATGTAACTATGATAAATGTTGGGGTATGGTAAAAACAGTAAAAAGAGTGTATAAATGATGAAATAGAATGTTACCAAGAAAAATGTTTTTTTTTTTGTGGAAAATAAAAATTGACAATATAGAAAAAGATAGAAAAGTATGGTATAAGAGTGTAATGATAAAACAATGCTATGTAAAACCATGGGAAAATCTAACAATTGAAAAAAATTAATGCTATAAAAATAATAAGCAAATGGTGTAATCAGAAAGTAGAATGTCAAGATTTTTTGTGGAGACTGATAACAGATAAATTGCCAGTAAAATGAAATATGATATTTAAAAAGAAAAAATATAGATTATGTTTACTTGTTAAGAAGAAGAAACTATGGAACATGAGCTTTTGAAATTTAAAAGAGTAAAAACGTTATGGGGGAATATGTAAAGAAGTTTTTTTGAAGATATAAAAGAAGTGGATAAAATAAACATGGATATGATTAAGTATGGACATTATAAGAACAAAGAATATGTTAAAAGAATACATGAACAGTTATTTTATGCTATGTGGGTTGTATGGAATGAAAGAATAAATGAAATTATGTTTAATGGTAAATAGATTCTAGCAACAATATTAAGTAAAATCAAATGGTTGCGGAAAAAGGAGTTGGCTCTAATAGGTATGAAAATTTAGCATGACTGTAAAGAAAATTATGAATATGTGTAAGCAGATTTGTATATGTACATATTTGCACCTATATAAATGGTTGTAAATAAGTAAATATTTTGAAAATAAGTATTATTTTTGTATATAAATGAAGGATCCCTACTCGCTAGTCTGTACTCACTGCTGGCTGTATGTGAGTATGTGTGCACATCCGATTCACAGTGCAGTGGCAGCTAGAAGGACGCTGCTTGAGATAGATACAATAGCTGTTAAAGTAGAGGTGAATGCCAGCTCTAAAACCGAAGTATATAATATTTTGGAGAGATCATAAATCACTTTTCAAAAGGAGTTGTTCAAGCTGATGGAGAATGTTGAAAAATAAGAAATTATTGTTACAACCCTCTGGTCAGGAGGGTTGCAGGATGATATATTAAATGAAATGATCATTCAGAGTGAGCCAGAAAATGATGTCTCATGGGGAGATTCAATGGAGGGGATCCAGGAAGAAGACGCTGACAGTATCTTAAAAAAGGAAGGGTCACCCAAAAGAAAAAACATATTTGGAAACAGTGGCTTAAAAAAATAAGAGTCACCCAATAGAAAAACATATGAGGAGACTGGAGCTGCCCAGAGTGGAAAACAGAAAGAGAAGAAAAAAGAAGATAATACTAGAAGAAGGTTTTTGAAATATCCAAAGTAAAAGGAACACTGAGATGGACAGTTATGAGGTATGGGACACAATTATACTTCCTCTCATTATCAAGACACATCAGGTAAGAGCCTTTATTTTGATATATAATGGGGCCATTTTGTGGCATTATTTTTGAGACTGCACAAAGTATGGCAAATTGTTTATGTAAATATGAGAAAAACAGAATGAAATCCTTAGAATGAATATGTAGTTAAAGCATTTTTCTGAGAAAAAAAAGAGAAATTACACGTACAATTTCGAACAGAAGTTGAAACAGAGACTTTAAAAAAGCATTTAAAAATAATTGCAAAGAAGTGATGGACATTTAAGTTTTTGATAACAGGAGAATGAGATTGTAATGTTGTTTTGAAAATGGAAAATTAAATATATATTATATATGGGTTCCATACACCAGATTGAATTTTCACTAATTCGAAATAGTGCATGGAATGCTCACTGCAGCGAAAGTGCACTTAATCGAAAGTGCACTTACGCGAAGTTCAGTACAATGAACGGGTGTTATACTGAACTTCCATGCAGTACTCATGGACCTTAGGGTTAGGGCACGGGTCATAGTAAGGGGATAGCCCTATGGGCTATCCCCTTACCATGACCCGTGCCCTAACCCTAAGGTCCATGATGACTGCAGCACAGTGAAGGACATAGCAATGTCCTCCACTATGGTATGATAGTCACGAACCTTAGGGTTAGGGTAAGGGGATAGCTTTACTAACTATCCCCTTACCCTAACCTACGGGCTATCCCCTTACCATGACCCGTGCCCTAACCCTAAGGTCCATGACGACTGCAGCACAGTGAAGGACATAGCAATGTCCTCCACTATGATGCGATAGTCAGAAACCTTAGGGTTAGAAAGTAAGGATAGCTTTACTAACTATCCCCTTACCCTAACCCGTGCCCTAACCCTGAGGTCCATGATTATCGCACCATAGTGGAGGGCATAGCTTGTTTTTTATGTCCTCCACTGTGCTGCAGTGTTTTCGGTGAAGTGCACTTACACAAAAGTTCACTTTTGTTAAAGTGAACTTTTGCATAAGTGAGGCTTCCTATTACAAGTTCAAAGTAGTGAACTTTTGTTCTTGTAATAGGAATCCACTCATATATATATATATATATATATATATATATATATATATATATATAAAATCTCCCAAGCATTATAACTGTTGAAGGTAACAAGTGTGTGTAAAATATTGGAGGCACCCAAGAACATGTTTTTGTGTGTGTGTGTGTGTGTGTGTGTGTGTGTGTGTGTGTGTGTGTGTGTGTGTGTGTGTTAGAGAGGGACACTTGGTAAAAATGGGCATGTAAGGATGAACTGTAAAGAAAAAGATGATGAACCAGATAGCAAAACTAAGATCCATGATAAAGAACAAAATGAAGAAGAAATAAAAGCAACAACAGAAAATAATTTAGAAAAATTAAAAGATGGTAATGAAAAAAGAGGAAGGAAGTGAGACAAAATGGATTCTAAAGTTTGTGATGAGAAAGACATTAGTTGGAAAGACGTAAAAGACCAAAATATTTCTACTGGTATAAAGGTTACAGATAGAAAAAGGAAATTTAAAAGTTTAAACTCAAAAGAGGAAAAGAAATTAAATGGATGCTGATCAACATATTTTAAACATAAATAGCATTAGGAGAGGATGACTTATATTAAACTAAGTAATAGGGAAACCAACAATTTAATAATTATCTCAGTAAATGTTAATAGTATAGAAAACATATTTAGAAGAATAATGATTCTAGAATGGTGCAAAAACTGTGACACAAGCATAATTGTTTTAGAGGATACAAGATTCTTAACAAATGAAGAACATTTAAAAACAGATAAAATATGGAATGGAAAGATAATATAGAATTTTGGCAATAACCACTGTTCAGGAATAGCAATTCTATGTAGAAAGGTAGTGAAAATTCTAGATGTAACATGAGTTAAGATGGGGAGACTCACTTTTGTAGATTTAAGGTGGCAGGAAAAGTTCATAGACGTATAGCTATCTATGCATATTTCACCTATAAGAAAGGGGAAAACTTATTGCCACAGTTCATAGGTTCATAGGTTAGTACTAAGCTAACTGCCCTTGCGAGCCATTGTAAGCCTAGCCAATTATCCCTTGTGAGACTCAAACCTTGCACCTTGTGTTTGTAAGGCAAACACCTTAACCATTAGGCCACCCACCCAGCCCTTATTAGATTATGTAGCAGTAAATATGAATATTATAGTAACAAGAGATTTTAATTCTGATTTAAGGGAGAAAAAAGAATAAAAAAGATATACTAAATGTCAAAGGAAAAAACTTCAAAGACCAATTCACGTTAGGTTCAAGCAAGGCACCCGTTATTACTTGCAGCAAGGAGACAAAGCATGTAGGCACAAGGTTTGTCTAGCTCTTTGGTGATCAGTGTGTTATTCTTATACAGTTCTCTTCATGCCACACAGAAAATGTTACTATTCTATTACTGACGTAGTTAGACACAGCTTTCTGTATTGTTCTACAGAAAATGTTACTAGACTTATTGCTGACTAGGTTAGATTATTTGCTAGCTTGCAAAACATTTTGAGAAAAACAACCTGGCCTTGGGCTTATTTTAGCCCACCTCAACTTTTCAATTCTTCAATTGTGCAATTCTAATACGTGTTACATTTTGCCTAGATTCAAGGTACATTTCTAGCTTTGGTACAAGTAATGCTGACTATGGTTTAAACTTTCAAGCATCTATTGTTTTCTTTATCAAAGCTTCTAGCAGCTACATACTTTCTCATGGCATAAGCAGAAATGAATATCTCTTTGTTAGGTTTCATGACATTAGCAAAAATGAAATGTTTCTTGTTATTTTCATGACATTAGCAGAAATGAAATGCCTCTTGTTAAGTTTCAAATAGCTGTGCAGATTCATGCAGTGTGAACAGAATAAATGTATTAACCCTTTTAAACCTTGAATGCACTAAGCATGCATATTGCTATTATATATTTTTCTAACATTTCCCCCTTTTAATACTTTTATTCTACTTTCAAGATAAGCATAAACAGTTTTTTTTTCTTCTCCTAACCTCTTCCTACTCAGGATTTGCAGTTAAGAGAGTCATTCAGTTTAAACTTATGAAAGCATTTTCAGTTTTTCAGCAATTCTTCAAGTTCAGCACCTTGGTATAAGGTTTCTGAAACTGAAATGTCTATAAAGTCTTTAATCAGTCTTTTTATGCAGGGGATGCAGCAGCACACACATACCACCAGTAGGATTATTCCTACACAGATGTCAATCAGAATGTTCATCAGGATACTGCCCCACCCCCCAAACAATTTCTGGAAAAAGTCTGTCAATGGATTTGGTCCTGGTTTGGTCATGGCTGACACCTGCTGAATTATCTCAAGATGGTTGTCTATCTCGTGTTTGTGGTCAGGAATATACGAACAGCACTTCTTCTGGATTAAAGCACACGTACCTCCTCTCACCACTAGGGTGAAGTCAAGAGCCATGCGATTTTTAAGCACCACTGTTCTCATGACAGTCAGTTCATCAGTCACCAGTTCTAGGGCAGAAAAGGTTGCATTGCTCATTATTTCGAGAAGCTTAGACAATTTTATCAGTTCCCAGATTGATTTTGTTGCTCCATATGCTGGCAGTACACCTGCCCACCATATAACAGTATCACTCAAGTCCATATGTGACAGTCCATTTTTCCCTAAGCCCACAGCATGATGGTTTTTCTAGCGTGCATTGATTTGCCCCACTGGATTGACAGGCTTCTTGATTTCTCTAAACATTCTGAATTTTCCCCTGAGGTAAAACTGCTGTGTGTCGTATGGCCGGAACCAGGTACCCCAAAAAACAACTGCCGGACCAATTCTCAGGTAACCATTTATATGCTTTCCTACCACATACAAAGTAACAATCTTCTACTTTGGTAGGAACTTTACTATGCCCTGGCTCTGCATGAAACATTTTTTTGGCGATTATAGACAGTTGTCTATAGAGGTCAGCATTATGTTTTACTTCACCAATTGTCCTATGCATCAGTTCAACAAATAAATCATAGCTTGTGTTGCAATAGGATCCAATGTTATCAGGTTTAGTGTAGCATCTATAGGGAACAGTCACATTGCAATTGCTCCAACCCACCTGAACTGTATAATTTTTGTAAAAACACACAGTTCCCTTCTGTCGAACAGACAAGTGCAATGCTACTTTATCTTGTGATGTAACATCTGATGTATCATAAATTAAATTTTCCCAGGTCTTGTTGTCTCCTAGGGGAACTGAAGTTAACAGTAACCCCCCCATATGCTGTTGGCAAAGCTGTGCAAATCCAGCAATTCGAAACATTGAAGGTCTCAGCATACACATATTTGATTGCCTAGTAAGTGTTAAAGTTTGGGTGCCACTCTGCATGCCACTCTGCACGCTTGTTTAGTTCAATTTGTGTGGCTGGGAAAAGGAATGGCCACAACAAAAAGATTATTGTCACTAGTACAGTCAACAGGATGATTATGCAATACTTTTGAGGAAACAGTTGCTCTGCATTTCTGTTTTCTCCGACTCTTCCAAGTAGGTGTATTTGGGTCTTACTGGATTCTGTCATCTTTATTTTGGACACATGCTCTTACTCTCTGCCCTAATAGGACCTTCAGCACCGATGGTTTCTTCACTGGGGTTGAGATGGATCAGTCCTATTGATCTGACCCCCCTTTGTAGCCAGACTTTGTGCTGAGGACCCCGATGGAGAGGTAAGATTTTTGTCCAACTCAAAGTTCTTAACCAGCTTGCAGTGCATCAGGTGTATCCACGAAGCTTGTTCTGCTATCTTGACTGCAGTGGGTGTCGAAAGAAGCACCTGGTAGGGACCTTCCCACCTTGGCGATGACCAATTCTTCCTCTTGATGTTTTTGATCCACACCCAATCTCCGGGCGTCACTGCCACTTCTGATGTCTTGGTTTGTTTTCTATCTGAAACAGAATTTGACTGCAACAGATGTTTAGAACTCAACAACTTTTTCATATATTCAGCTAGTGTGAAATCAGCTTCCTGGTCTGATGACATGAGAAATTTCCACTGGGGTGTATAATAAGCCCTTCCAAATAATTTTTCAAAAGGAGTCAATCCTTTTGCTGTAGTGACAGTTCTCATGCTCAACAGTGCCAAGGGCAAACAGTATAACCAGTTTTTTCCTGTCTCAGCTATTAATTTTCCCAATTTGTTTTTTAGTATACCATTATGCCTTCAACTAGCCCTGCAGATTGTGGATGGTATGCACAATGATTTTTTAAAGAAATACCAAAATGCTTACTCAACTGCTGTATGGTTTGATTTACAAAGTGTGTACCATTGTCGTTGTAGATCCTTTTCGGAATACCAAACCTAGCAATGATTTCCTTGACAAGTAGATTTGCACCGTAGCTGCATCTGGATTTTTGGTTGGAAAGGCTTCCACCCATCTGGAAAACATATCTACAATGACAAGACAATACTTCATATTTTCACATTTGTTCAATTCTATGAAATCCATACAGATAGTGTGAAACGGATATGGTGGTGTAGGGAAACTCCCTTGCTTGGGCTTTATCGCCCCCTGTGCGTGATATTTTTTACAAATCTGACACATCAAACAAAATTGTTTAGAGTAGTTTGTAAATCCATACGTTGTGAACACCTGGTTCACCAGCTGTACCATTCCCCCTGTTGAGACATGGCACTGCCCATGGCTCAACAAAGCTGCATATCGAAACAAATTAGAGGGTAGTATCAGGTTTTCTTCTCTAGAGATGTACAGTCCCTTTTCGAGGATTGCTCCTCGTTTTATCCATCGTTGTTTTTCAGCTTGCATAGTGAGTGTCTGCATTGTTTTAACATATCTAAATCTAAAATCTCAGAGGGTTGTAATTCCTCATTTAAAAGAAATACTTCTGTGGCTGCTTGTTTTGCAGCTGTATCAGCTCTCGCATTACCTTTTGAAATCCTATCTTGTTGCTTGGTGTGAGCTGTGCATTTACAAATGGCTACTTTCTGAGGTAACTGAATAGATTCTAAAAGATCTAAAATAAACTGTGCATGATTTATAGGTTTGCCAGTAGATGTTATCATTCCCCGGTTTTTCCACTGTTGCGCAAAAACATGTACAGTAGAAAAAGCGTACTGGCTATCAGTAAAAATGTTTACACATTTACCCTTTGCTAAGGTACATGCCCGTGTCAGGGCAATCAATTCTGCTGCCTGTGCAGATAAGTTGCGTGGTAAAGGTTTTGCTTTTATAATTCCAGTATCAGAAACTACTGCATATCCTACTAGGTTCTGTCCTGCAGGACCCCTTCTGCACGAGCCGTCCACGTAGTATGTCACCTCGGCATCATTCAAGGGGACATCTGTGAGATCTTTTCTAGGTAGTGTCTTTTGCTCAATTACCTGCAGGCAGCGGTGTGGTGTGCCGTCTGCAGGGGTCGGGAGCAGAGTAGAAGGGTTTAAAGTTGTGCATCACTCAATTGTCATATGAGGTTGGCTCAACAATATAGTCATACAGGAAAGATGCCTAGCAGGGGAAAGATATGTCACCTTTTCTTGTAGTAAAATAATCGTGACTGCATGAGGTACTCTCAAAGTGAGAGGGTAGAACAAGACTACTGAGGCTGAAGCCTGTACTGCCATTGCAGCTGCAACTACTGCTTGTACACAGTGAGGTAAGGATCGTGCCACTGGGTCTAGTTGTGATGAATAGTAAGCAATGGGGTGTTGCTTACCCCCATGCTGTTGTGTTAATACTGATGTCATGTAACCCTGCTTACAATCTACAGTTTGGAAAAAACGTTTATGCTAGTGTGGCAATCCCAGAACTAATGAGGACGCTATTAACTGCTTTAGTTTGCAGAAAGCAGATTCTGCCTCTGGTGTCTATTGTAACAAATCCAGCACTGCCATAGGCTTCTTATATATAAGGTCAGTCAGAGGTGCAGATTCCAAGGCATAGTTTGGAATCCAGCTTCTGCAAAAATTAGTTGTACCCAGGAAGGACATTATTTCCTTCTTGGTAGTGGGTTTTGGTGCTTGCAAAATTGCTATTTTTCTGTCCTCATCTAATGTTTTACCTTCCTTGGATATTACATATCCTAGGTATTTGACTTGTTTTTTTCCAAAGCTGCAGTTTACTTTTATTTACCTTATGTCCTTCAGCGGCTAAAAATCGTAGGAGTGCTATGGTATCTTCTTTACAATCCTGCTGGGTGGGGGCTGCCAGCAAGATGTCATCAACATAAAGTAAAATCTGACTGCCTCTTGGTGGGGTGAATCCCGCCAAGTTGCTTGCCATTTCTTGTGAGAATATCATTGGACTTTCACAATATCCCTGTGGTAGTCGCATATATGTATACCTTTTTCTCTGAAATGTGAATGCAAACCAAGACTGGCTATCAGGGTGTATCGGTATCGAAAAGAATGCATTGCTAATGTCTACCACAGAAAAATGCTTCTGTTGAGGTTTCAGGGTGTGTGGGTCTGGCACCGTGGGTGCCCTTGGTATTACCGCATCATTTACAGCTTGTAAATCTTGGACCATACTCCATTCTCCATTGGCCTTTTTAACTGGAAATAAGGGTGTGTTACATGGTGAATCGGGAGATTCTACTAGTATCCCTCCTTTAAGTAAGGCTGTTATAATAGGCTTTATCCCTGCCTCTGCATAGTTTCTTAAGGGATACTGTCTTTTTCATGGTCTGAATGCTGACTTTGGTGTGATAGTAACTGGTCCCGCTGTATGAATGAGACCTACATCTGATTTTCCTGTTGACCAGAGGGTTTCTGGTATATTTCGTAAGGCATTTTCTTCCTCCTTTAATAGGAGTGTCAATCAGCTGTCCTCGCTAGACTGCAAGTGTACAGCTGGGTTGGTCTGAGTTATTCAATTTAACTTCTGTATTTGTATTCCCTGTTCTGACAGTTCTAGTTCTGTGTGTTTCTCCCATCTCGTGACTTTTTCTTCTAGGTCTGCCCATTCTATATTTCTGTTTTTGGTTAAGCTAACATGTGGTAATCAATTAGATTTATAAAGTGCAAAGAACTCCTGGGGCAATGAACAGCTGGCTATACTGTTCCCCTCTGTGTCCCAGTATAGGTTACGCAATATCAATCTGTTTGCATGATTCTTAAATAATTCAGGCTCATATTCCTTATCAGGTCCTGGTGTGTTACAATAATACTGGGTACAGTGCAACAGGTGTTGCTTATCAATGTCAAGGGAGGGGAACTTGCTGATGGCTACATTCATTAACTCTTTGGTCACAGTCCCTGCACCAGTCGTAACCAAGTCCTGGCTGCACCAATAAAACATTTCACCCTCCGATTGCACTGCAAAGGTATCAAATTGTCGCTGTCTTCCATACCCTGCATGGTGGGGACTACTGCTATACCAAATAGCTGCATGAGGTCTCTGCCCAAGAGGTTTACTGGGCATTTTGCAGAAACAACAATTTTGCTTTTTTGGGTCAATCCTGAAACTGGATCAGTTATTGCAATGTTACGGGAGAGAGGCCCCTGATACAGCTGTCCATTAGCTGCTTTGACCAGTATGTAACCAGGTGACTCTGTGTTTTCTGGCAGTTTGGAGGGATGTATCAGGGCTCGCGATGCCCCTGAGTCACACAAGAATTTGACTTCCCTCCCTTCTACCAAGAGTGTAACTTCTGGTTTCGTGTCTGCTAAATAAAGCTCCAAGCTTAATAGAGCTAGGTCTAATATTTCATTTTCTTCATTGTCACTAACATCCTGCACTTCCTCTACTCCCTCTATCACATTCTCATTTGTCCTTTCTTCACTAGCCCCTTCTAGTGATTCCTGACTAGCATATAGTCAGTCCTCACCCTCCTTGTCTTCTGTTGTTGCCTTCTTGCTTTTCTTGCAATCCCTTGCCAAATGTCCCTTTTTACTGCATTTAAAACACTCTCCCCTTTTCTTCCACCCTTCAAAGTCCTCTGATCGTTGATCAGATTGTTTGTTTCCCTGTGCATTTTTCTTGCCCTTTTTCCCGGACTGTACTACATAAACTTCTGCTCCATCTTCTACAGAAAATACTTGAGCTTTATTTTTCTTTTTGCTATTAAAATGCCTTTTGGCATGCCTAGCATATTCAAGTAATGATTGTAACCTGCTTGTACGATGATCTACCATGAGTTTTGTAATAAAACTGCTTATAGGTGCACTACTGCCCTTTAAAAATGCATTCTTTAACTGCTGTTCATATGGGGAATCTTGTGTTTGATCTTCAGGAACCTGCATTCCACAGTGGTTATTAAAACACTCTAACAATCTGGCATAGTACCGGTCAATTGTTTCACCTTCTTGTTGGATGCATTGATTAATGGAAGTCCAGTCTGCCCTAGGTTTCCATTTTTCAGAGATGCGGTCTGTAAGACCTTTTACTCTGGTGTCTAATTCTGCACTGCTATGTGGGAGGGGTCTTTGTGCAGCGTAACTGGGATTCCAGTTCCCACTAATTATGTACCAATCTGGCCCTACAATTTATCTAACTACCTTTTCTATCTCTTCTCCGTTTAAGTTATAACTCAGCCTCATTCCTTGTAAATCTTCTGAGAATTTTCTAAAATTAACCTTTGGATGGGGAATTCCCTCAGTGGCTTTCCGGATATCTTCCAGAGTCCAAGGTCTATACACTAAAATAGTTGGGTCCTGATTGTCTTGACCTGCCTGAGGATTGGGTACTTCTATCAGTGGGCATATTTCTTCTTCTTCACTTATAGATCATGAATTCTTAACCATTTGCCATAACTCGATGCCTTCATCTGAGTTACCTGCCTTTGTTCGGGACCTGGTCCCGATGGGATCTCTAATTTTAGTCAGTTTTAGTTTCATAATATCTCTATCTTCAGTGACTACAGGATATCGTGGGGGTGGACTAACATGTTCACTTGCTTCATATTCTGGTAAGGGAGGCGGAGGAGCTGATGCTATTACTAAGTTATTGTCCTCCTTATCTAAAAGCATTGCTTTTGAATTTTTGTTCTTTTGTTCCCTATGGTTTACTTCCTCAAGCCACCTGTGTGCCTGAGGAATTCCTAATCGACGTTGCTTTTTTACCCGACCTTTGGAATCTGTTTTGAGCTGTTTGATAAGTTTGATAAGTGAGGATTTTTCTAATTTTCCATCAAATTCGTATTTATTAACCCATTTTGAATAATATCTAATATTGCCGGCACGCTGCGACTGCATATATTTTGCATCTTCCGTTAACGGCAGATTTTTGGGTCTTTTTGTGCAATTATTACTCATTTTGTTCTACCCTTTGATCGTTACGTAACTTTTCTCAATTTTTAATGTGGTACCACGGATTTTGTTATAGTCTCTTCAGAATGACTGCCTACTTATTCTGTTTCTCCTGATCTATGACAAGACAGTAATCTTTCTTGTCCCTGACTTGTAAGAAAAATACAGTCTGACAAAAACAATAGACATCTAGTCCCTGATCTAAAACAGAAAACAGAAAAAAGTAGATTCATCTTAGAGCCCACATGATTGATCACCAATTTGCGGAGACCCGTCCTTCAGTCACAGATCAGAAAGTGGTTGGCCTCTTTTGAACGACAATTCAGTTGGAGGACTTTCCATATAAGAAGAACCAATTTGGTTTCTTCCCCATACGGTTTCAACCACCTGGCCGTCTGATCCGAGGTGAAGAGAGGGTTCCGGTCCGAAGGACCAATCTGTCAAAGGAAAAAACTTCAAAGACCAATTCACGTTAGGTTCAAGCAAGGCACCCTTTATTACTTGCAGCAAGGAGACAAAGCATGTAGGCACAAAGTTTGTCTAGCTCTTTGGTGATCAGTATGTTATTCTTATACAGTCCTCTTCATGTCACACAGAAAATGTTACTATTCTATTACTGACATAGTTAGACAAAACTTTCTGTATTGTTCTACCGAAAATGTTACTAGACTTATTGCTGACTAGGTTAGATTATTTGCTAGCTTGCAAAACATTTTGAGAAAAACAACCAGGCCTTGGGCTTATTTTAGCCCACCTCAACATTTCAATTCTTCAATTGTGCAGTTCTAATACATGTGTTACATTTTGCCTAGATTCAAGGTACATTTCTAGCTTTGGTACAAGTAATGCTGACTATGGTTTAAACTTTCAAGCATCTATTGTTTTCTTTATCAAAGCTTCTAGCAGCTGCATACTTTCTCATGGCATAAACAGAAATGAATATCTCTTTGTTAGGTTTCATGACATTAGCAGAAATGAAATGTCTCTTGTTATTTTCATGACATTAGCAGAAATGAAATGCCTCTTGTTAAGTTTCAAATAGCTGTGCAGATTCATGCAGTGTGAACAGAATAAATGTATTAACCCTTTTAAACCTCGAATGCACTAAGCATGCATATTACTATTATATATTTTTCTAACACTAAAAATGACCGAAGTTATGAAATGTGGTAAGTTGGTATTATGGACTAGAGAACTATGCACATATAGAAGAGGCATGCTAAAATCTAAAACTGATTATTTCCTAATGTCTGAAAGCATAAACATAATGGAAGGTGATTCATTTTTATCATAATCTACAGATCATTTGGATATATGGGTGGAAATAAATGAAAATAAAGAATACATTAAAGTAGGAAAGTGTATAAAAAATAATTGAAAAAGTATGGAACGCAAAAGGAAAGGAGATAATACAATTATGGAGAGATCACATTCATTATGAGGGGAGTTTAATAACAATTGGTCATAATGGTGGATTATTTTTAAAAGAAATTATAATATATGTTTTTTTTACAATGGCAAAACGAGACAAGAAATATGGGAAAACAATGATATATTAAAACATATGAGGAAGTATTAGAAAGAAACAAAAAGAGTACTACAATAAAAGGAAATGACTATAAAAGAAACTACATGAAAGTTAAATAATCCTTATATAAACAAAGGTATTTACTGCAAGGTAAAAAGAAGAGGTATCAGTCTACATAAGTGAGATAGTAAAAGAGAAGTGTGATGAAAGAAATGAAGGACAAACAAGGAGAAATAAGAGGAAGTCAATCTGAAATTATGGCTATTACTATGAAGCAGGAAGAAGAAATGTTTAAAACAACAAGAAGAGAATATAACGAAACATGGAGATTAAAAACTTTCAGAATAAATGAATAATAAAATTGAAAATGAAATTACTTTGGATGAAGTAGAGTATTTAAACATATAAATATAGACTCACTTGACGGTCTTGATGGAATTGTGTTTGAAATGTATAAAAACCAAGAGGAATGGCAACAAAATATTTGTTACAAGTCAAGTAACCAAGCCCAAAAGTGAAAAGTGACAGTGCAAGAAGAAAAAAAATGCTGTTCCAAAGCTACAAAGTGGTATTTTAATAAACAAATGTAAGCGCTTTCATTTCCAGTGCTACAGAATCATCAGACAAACAGATACACTACCATAAAAACATCACTTCCTTAAGGGATAAACCTCTCTTCCTTGAGGGGGTGGGGCCCAAGTGCAAGGCATGTTATACAACATCTTATACAACATCTCACTTTCTAAGAAAAGTGGTGCCAAAATGCAAGATAGAAAGTTACAAAACATTTTGTTACATTCATAAAATCCTAGTGCGTTTTTGAATACTAAAAGCTAAAAAAATATGTACAAACATAGAAGTTAATGCCAATAATAAAATTGCATTAGTTGCTTTGTAAACCAAAAAAATGCATGCCCTAAATGAATGGTTAAATGATGGTTTTAAGCATAAAAAATAATGTAGTGGGGTATTAAAGATTATATGGAAGAAAGGAGAAAAAGATGCAAAGAACTGGAGACAAATATTTATTTAGTTATTTAACATTTTTTACTGGAAAAGTCCAACTTGGAAAAAGCCAATTTTCAGAGGAGGCCCAGGGAGAAATGCTCCAGACACATGTCCTTGTAATGTGGGAGGAAATTAGAGCACACGGAGGAAACCCACACGAATGCAGGGAGGATATGCAGACTCCACATAGAAGGCACACCAGCTGAGAATCAAACCAGAGAACCTCTTGCTGTGAGGCAACAACATTAACCACTGTACCACTGCACCACTGTGCTGCCCATGGAAAACATATCGATTGTGATATAAGAAAAATGTAAATTTGATAAATTCAGTATTGGGTAAAATTGCTTATCTATCAAGTGTGTTTACAATTTCAATAATGCACGAGAAACATTAATTAGAGATAATATTCTCATTTATTTGAGGTTCTAGATTAAATCCTGTTAAAAGGGGAATATTTTATGAAAAAAAGGAAGGAGGGTTAAGTTTGTTAAATCCAGTGGTTTATGCAGCATCTTTGAATTTGTGTAAAAGATAACAATGAGAAATTAGTTTCAAAAGTGTTTAAATAGAAGTATGAAGAATTTTGGAAAATAATGAGAAGTAATAAAAGAATTTAAAAAAAAAACTTTTAATGGAGAATTAGAGAATTATCAACAAAAGAAAAAAATGTGGAAAATAAAGATTGTAATAGAGGATAATCGAAATACATGGTATAAAAATATAATGAGACAAGATTATTGTATTAATCCATGGGAGAAGCTATCACAGGAAAAGATTAAAACAATTAAAGAAAGAAATGTATGGTGTAGTAAAAAAGTGGAATCTCATGATTTCTTATGGAGATTTGGAATAAAAAATCACCTGTAAATGTCATATAAAAAAGATAAGGAAATACTTTCTTTACATTGTGGTAAAGAAGAAACTACTCAACGTGTTTTTTGGAATGTAAGAGAGTTAAAAAATTCTGAGACAAATTATGCAATGAGAATGTCTTTAAATGTTTCAAACACAGAAATGATGTAAATATGGAGGTAATTGAATATGGATATTATAAGAATATAGTAAAGAATTAAAAAAAGAACAGATAAAATTTTGTCTTATGTAATATAGGTAATATGAAATGAGAGAATGAATGAATGAAATCATGTTTAATGGAACATGGTTATTCTCAACAATATTGAAAAAAATTAAATGGTTATGAAAAAAGAGGGGGTGTCTGATTTAAATAAAAATGTATAAATACAATGAAAAATGAATAATCGGAATGAGTATATAATTTCTTAACTTTGTAAATATTCACAGATAAATATGTAAATATTGTAAATAAGTTGTCATTTATATAAGCTATCATGTAAATAAGATGTAAATAAATGACCCATACTCCTATATCTCCTACCTCTGCTCCTTCCTACCTTTATCTCTAACCCCCCCCCCCCCCGGCTTCTCTTCTTACCACCTAGCTAAATTCTTTCAGTTTTCTGTCAGCTACTAGATTTTGGATGGAGGTCCTGGACAATCTTACTGATATTATATCTGTAACCACATCTACCACTGTTATATGTTCTGTATACAGTATGGTCTCCTAATTCATTGTATATCCATACATTCTGTTACCTCCTGCTGTATTTGTTTTTGACAGTAATTAATATTGCCAGCTTCATTACACTGTGACTATGGCTCAAACACCGTTTATTTATGCCTATACTCATAGTATTGTAGAAATAGAAATATTAGTTTCACTAGAAGTATTTTCTGCCATTTTGTTAGTATGTTTAGTATTATTAGTCTATAACTGTAAACTGTATAACTGGAGCCTTTCTCCCCAGGTCTCTGCTGAAAATGGGCTTCTGGTCCAGTTGGACATAACCCGATAAACAAATGTAATAAACAAATAAATAAATAAAGTGCTGTGGGACCTTTTACATCCACCTGAGATGCCATCGACTCAGGCAGATGGGACCTTAGTTTAACATCTCATCTGAAGCATGATGAATTTTGTATGTCAATGCTTTATCTTGATTAACAAAACACAATAACAATAAGAACATGATAGTAATGCATTTAATCGACTGCTACAATATTCCTTGTATATGTATACATAAAAACTGTTAATTTAATAATTTGTTTCTAATTTGTCATTATTTATATATGCTGGATTTTTCTCCCTGGGCCTCCACTAAAAATGAGCTGCATCATAGTTGGATGTCCTACTCACTGAAGCATAGATAAATACATTTTGTGGTGATTTTCTCTTTGTTAATAATGCAGTGTCAAAGAATGAGAAAAGGGGCTGCATAGGTTTCCAAAGATTTAATTGACATTTGGAATAGCATTGGTAAAATATAAGACAATAAGGTTTATATTATACTTGTCAATTCAGGGCATTGAAATAGGTATCACAGAGAGGGTGTTTTGCTTGACACCTAAAAGGTGGACCAGCTGGGGCAGCAGTAAATTGACCATTGAGGTTGAGAATATAACAGTCTGAATAGATCATTGAACTTTGTTTTCAGTGTCACTCATTTGGGTAGATGTTTAAGCAATTTGGCAGACAAGTGCATTGGTAGTACTAAATAGCATCATAGAGTGAAGGCCATAAAATTGATATTGTACCCTTGGAGGTGAAGCAGGGTTTTTCTGGGGAGGCTTTAATTAGGGTACTGTTGTGGCATTTCAAAAAAAAAACAACTTTTGAGTGGAGAATGCCAGCATTTCACATACTCAGCAGGAGACATTATTTTGTAGATTATCTACAAATGTGTTTGGGGAATTGGCCAAAGGAGGAAGACCATTAACTTTTCAGAATATTCATCATGGAAATAGAATTCATTTCATAGGTTATAGCTACAGTTTTCTGGGCCAGGATGTTGGAACAAGCAGCACATGTTCAACAGAGACAACACAGGAATTATAAGTTTATGGAATAATTAGTGAGGGGAGCTGGGAATGTGTAGAACATAATGAGAGGCTTTGTTTTTAACTTGTGCACAACACAATATTAGTTTCAGAGCATAACATATTCATGTTGTGAACAGGTAACATTGCTGATTCTCCCTTTCTCTGTCTCTCGTTTTCAGTGGAACAAGTTCAAGAAGTTAGCACCGTGGACAAATCCAAAGCTTTGATGAGTTTCAGAACATGTCTGAGGGCACTCTGAAGTTATGGGTTCAGATAATATACCCCTTTACTTGTGCTGTCTAAGGCTGCCTCCTCTTGTGCACCAGGTCTCCTAAGGAGGAGGAGCAGAACCTTGCAGGCCTCTGAGGAGGAGTGGAAACCTGTACAGATATGTTTAAGAAGGCAGGAGCATTGATGGCCCACCAGAATTTCCTGATGGGAAGACATTTGGTTACAGCATTGGGGATAAAGTAGTATGGACTTTAACTGGAAAGAAAAAAGATTCCAGGATTATGTGTTTTGAGGTTCCTTTAGGCAATGACAACAAATATATCTCCTATGCAATAATGAGTACTTGTGGTCCAGTTGTAACAATTAATTCATTCATTTATTAATTTTCCAAAACCCACTGCAGATGAGCTGGAGCCTGTCCTGCTACTCAGTAGGCATAAGGCAGAGAAGCTAAACCTGAGGAGGATGCCAGTCTTTCACAAGATGTATGCTGACACAGATAATATGAACAGCTGCAAGCAGTTTGTAGAATTGCCACTTAATTCCATGCTTGCATTAAAATAAGTATGTGTGTCTATTAACTGCATGGAGTGCACACTGATGCCTTTGGATGACAACAGAAAGCCTTTGGGTTGTAAGATACCGGTCTAGCCATTTGTGAAGAAGATGCTTTAAGGAAGGGCTACTCAGAAGCCCAAGGAGGGTAGAAATTTAATTGTGGCAGCTAGAGTTTTTGTGACCTTATGGAGAGAGATAGAAATATCTGCAGCTCCAAGTAGGAAGTGCAATTATTCACTGTGCTTATTTGTTGGATTACTGTGGGCTTTCAAGTTCTGAGAATTAATGGAGTAAGGGGAACTTCATAATCCAGTTTTGTGACTGAAAGACTTAAGACAGTCTGCAGTTGCATGTCAAAAAAAGGAAGACCTCTCAGCAGGTAGAAGTGATATAGCAAATATTACATTTATTTTTATTTTATATTTATTTAATTGTTTGTTTATTTGTTTATCCTTTGTTGGCTGGGTTAGTCCCTCTGGGCTGGTAGCCTCTTTTCAAGGGAGGCCAGAGATGGTATTTATGCAACTAGAGGAAAT
This sequence comes from Protopterus annectens, assembly GCF_019279795.1. NCBI lineage: Eukaryota > Metazoa > Chordata > Ceratodontiformes > Protopteridae > Protopterus > Protopterus annectens. The sequence goes on from NC_056729.1 coordinate 1,403,731,024, forward strand.
TTAGCCAGGGCATCAGAGAACTTACCCTACTCTTTTCAGTAGATGCCATGGGACCTTTTACATCCATCTAAGCTACCACCAACTCAGGCATATGGGACCTTAATGTCACAGCCGATGGATGAAAGGCCCCATTTGTTATCAAGTGGGGTGATCCAAGGATGGATAAAGAAATATATTCACAGGGAGGCCACTCAAGCAGGTCCTGTTTTTATATCATTATAATAGTTCTCCCTTTTCTAGTAATCATTTCAGGATAACTTTGGGAAAGGTAGTTAAAAGACTGAGGATAAGGAGCAACAAGTTGACAATACAGTCATATAGGATGAAGGCACAGTTGTATGCTAACAGCAAGGAGGCATCAGAGGAACAAATAATGTGTACCAGCAAGGAAATTTGACACCCTGTGCAATACAATCATATGATGCCTACCCCAACTGTCTGTATATGATCACTGTCACTTAATATCAGCTTGCAAATCTGCCTAAGTGAACATATTTAGTCTTTTTGCTGATTAGGTTCATAGGTTCATAGGTTCATACTAGGCTATCTGCCCGAGGGCATTTACAAGCCTAACCCATAGTTTTGTGGCTTATGCCACCCCTTTAGTATGGGGAACTATACCCATTATTTTGCTGTGCCTCTGTTGAGCAGTGACACTGAGGTAATCCCTGGGGTATATCTGCGATCTCCCATCCATTGGTCAGGATTTCTCTTGAACATGGCCAGCGAGGTGCTCTGCCTCACATATACCGGGATTTTATTCCACAGCATAGGGAGTCTTTGGGTGATGAATCTATCCCTCCAGCACGTCCTATTAATAGCCGTGTCGAGGTTTAAGTCTCCCGCACTTGTGGCTCTGACAGATCTAGATTTTTTGAGGTGAAGCATATTCATCAAATCTGGGTTTGACATGGCCTTGTATGTTAGGCAAAGGTCACCTCTGAGCAAGCGGTAAGTGACTGAATAGAGCTGGAGTTCTTTCAGTCGGGCAGCATAGGACAGATGTTTGAGACCCTTTATCCTTTTGGTGAGGAACTTTGTGGCCTCTCCAGCTGCTGCAAGTGTCGGGTCAGATACATTCGAATGGGGCATTGTACTCAATCATTGGTCTGATGAGTGATGAGTATAGGGAGACTATGACCTCCCTTGATCTAGATGAGAATCCCTTCATGATAAGGTGGGCAATGTAGAAGGTCTTCCTAACTACTTTAGCTACATGGGTGTCGAATGACAGACTACTATCAACCTGGGTCCCCAGGTCCCTGATAACTTCTTCTGTGCTCAGTGGATTGCCACCTATTTGGTAGCTAGGGGTAACCTTGTTTTTCCCGAAGGGTATGACTATGCATTTCTTGGCATTTAACTTTAGGCCATGGCTCTGGCACCAGTTATCCATTTCTGTGAGACCCTTCTGAAGGATATCTGTGTCAGATGTGTTTTCTACTATGGCGCCCAGTTTGCAGTCATCTGCAAACTTTGTCAGCCATAACCCTCCTGTGTTTGCTTGTACTTGGAAAAGTAGATGCCAAACAAGAGTGGGCCCAGGACTGAGCCCTGTGGTACACCACTTGTGACAGGCTTTGAGTCTGACATGGCGCCAGCAACTCTGACCCTGTGGGTTCTGTCACTCAGCCAGTTTGCAACCCATCTTGTGATGTATGGGTTAACATTTAAGCTGATGAGTTTTTCAATGATACCCGAGTGGGGTATTGTATCAAGGCCTTCGCCAGATCGAGGTAGGCTGTATGGACTGCCTTTCCTCATCAATGGCTTTGGTGACTGTTTCGAAAAAGTCAACCAAGTTTAGAAGGCATGATCTGCCTTTGACAAAGCCAAACTGGGATGGATCCAAAGTCTGCAAATTCCGTATGTCTTTACTTATGAGGTCCATTATGATCCTCTCCATGGCTTTGCAGATAAGGCTTGTCAAGCTAATGGGCCGGTAATTTCCAGGGTCGGTGGAGGCACCGCCTTTGTGAAGTGGGACCACAGTTGCAGTGCGCCACTCGCTGGGTACGTATCCAGAGGTAAGACTATGATTAAACAGCTGTCCTAGCTGTGGGTTTAATTCCTCGTTGAGTTCGTGGAGCACACAGCCGGGGACACCATCAGGTCCCATGGATGCTGTGTTTTTGCTTTGGAGAGAGCAGTTCTCACTTGGGCGTTGGAGATGTTTGGGGGCTGCAATCGCTTGGTATAGATATCTCTCCTTTTGGGGGAGGGGAGAAGTTTGCACTGAACCTGTCAGCCAGTATGTTGGCAATGTCTGTAGGATCAGTAATCTTCACATCATTTTGAACTAGTTCTGAGCATATCTGGGAGTTTCCTCCCAGGTTTCTAACATAGCTAAAGAAGGCCTTATGATTGTCTTTTGAGTCTTTAGCTATTTTTCTCTCAAAATTTGCTTTGGATGATTTTATGAGAGCTCTTAGTTTTTTACTTATAGTGATCAAGGGTGTCTTACCTTTTAAGGATTTTGCTCTATCTTGTAGTAGCTTCCTCCTTTTGTTGTAGAGTTTGTTTATGGCTGGGGTCCACCAGACTGGACGCTTGCCTTTGGTACAAAGAGTCTTTGTTTTGCTTGGGATTGCCTTATCCATGCAGTCCTGCAGGTGCTGGTAGAAGGCATTTGTACGTGATTCAGCGGCTTGAGTACTGTTTTCCGCCAGCTCGGGGGCCTTACTGGAGACCACACTAGTCTTTAGAAGTGTGAAGTCGGCTTTGAGAAGTTCTTTACTGTGGTCTTTTTATTTCAGGTGGGGGTGGGATGAGGACCTCCAGTGAGATTAGTTTGTGATCTGATCTCACCAGTGAGGGGTATACTTCCGGTGTTGAACACTGTGCTCCCATGTTCGTGATGATGAGATCAAGTATGTTTTCTCCTCTTGTGGGGATGGTGACTAGTTGTTCCATGGCATTTGAGTTTATGAATTCCAGGAACTTTTGGGCTAGGGTGTTTGGGCTTGAGTAGTGTTCCCAGTCTATATTAGGGTAATTGAAGTCACCTAGTATGATGGTGTTTGGTGATACATTTATCCCCTCTAGTGTTTTCAGGAAGGCCATGTGAGGTTCCTGAGTTTGTGAGGGTGGCCTGTAACATGCTACAATTTGCAGAGCAGTCTTGCCTATGGTTAATTGCACCTGGATGGTCTCCGATGCATCGTGCGTTGCCACCAGTCTTGAGGTGTGGGTGTCTTTGATGAATATGGGTACCCCCCCTCCTTTCTTGGTATTGTCCGGATTTTGGGGCCGGAACGCATGATAAGAGGTAAAACCTGATAGTGCTGGGGTGCTCTCAGGAGCCTTGAACCAGGTTTCTGTCACTGCACAGACATCGATGTTCTCCATACTGAGAAGGGCCTCGAGTGCGTGCATTTTGAGATTTAGACTTCTGGCATTGAGCAGCATTACCCTTAGTTTTTTTCCTTTTGTGTTCTAGGGTGGTAGGTTTAGAATTTGAGCCTTGCCTAAAAAGGCACTATGGGGTGGCAAGAGCCTTTGCCAATATCCGGAATCCCAGGAGTGACAGGAGGAAGCCATCCCTTGTGAAGCAGCGTGGCTTGTCCAGCATGTCATCCCTGGCAGACAGACATTGGATCCCCTTTGAATGACACCAGAGTTTAAGCCAATTGTTAAAGCTGATCATCTTATCTCTGTATTGTGGCATCATTCTTGGTGAAGGTAGGATACTGCTCAAGGTCAGGGTCATACCTGCCTGGGCTACATAATCAGAGAGCTCCTCAATGTCTCTTTTCATGTAGTCCAAGGAGGTACGTCTCAGGTCATTTACACCAGCGTGGACAATGACTGAGTCAGATTTGTACCTGCTGTTGAGAGACCTGAGTGCTTGCGTTATGTGGCAGATTCTAGCACCCGACAGGCAGCTTACTGTGACCTTCTCCTTACTCAGTCTGGTGAGCGGGACGTCAGTGTGTCTGACTATGGAGTCACCAATGACTAGTGTGTCTGGCATTGTGTTTGGCCTTAAGGGCTGTGACTGTTTGACACTCTGACTGTGAGGTCTATGTGTTGCAGGTGTTGTGTTCTGAGGTGGTGGTTGTTTGGGTGTCTGCTTTGGTGGCCTCTGCTGTTTTGGTAGATTTTTGATCAGAGCCGAGTATGTCTTTGTGTGTTTATGTGTATGATTTGAGGTTGTGATGGTACTATGTGAGACTGGGTCTGTAGTGTGTGTGGTAACCTTCTCCTCCAGACTGGTCTTGCCAGTCCTATGTTGAGAGAGCTCAGCCTCCAGTTTGGCCGTATAGTTGCATCTCTCGCATGTATTTGTGTTTTGTGGGAGGAGGAGAGGGTTGGTCTGTGTACATGAGGCAATTGTAACATTGCCTCAATATTCCCAGGTTCACCAGCTGAGCAGGAGAGGACACTAGCAACTGATCCCTCGACATGCTAGAAGGACTAGACAAAAAAACTTTAAAAGAGATTCCGGGGGATGTGGGTGACCGAGAAATGGGGTTTGCCTTTTGGGGTGCTATCTATAAGAGTGCCGTATCAAGGTAATAAGTACTGTAGGAGCAAGTGCTAGGTTTAACAGATAGAGAAAAGTCTACTTGGAGTCAAGTAGAGATTATCTTTTTAGGTATTAGAGAAAGTGCTAGTAACAGGGATGCTTAAAGGTAAGATTGAAAAGAATGCACTCTGCAGTGTGCACTAGAGAAGTTAGATATGAAAGTAGGTAACTTGAGTTTTACCTGTTTAAAAAGTTAAGGTTTAGTGGAGAGTTACTAATTTTAAAACAGCAAGATGGACTGAAAGGGGTGGTTACTTTTGTATTTTGGTACTATGAAATACTGTAGGATGGCCAATAAATTTAAATAATTGAAGGGGTGGGATTTCAAAAGTGATGGTTTTGTGATTACTCACATAAGCCAGTGAAAGTAGAGAGAAATGAGATATATGGTCAGATTAACATAAGAGGTGGGCAACTAGAAAGACAGTGGTATTTAACAAGACAACTTAAATGGGTGGGAGGGAGGGAAAAATTCTGCCTGACTCAGAACAGAGAGAGCTGTGGTCTCTTTTGAAGTTTTAATATGCTGTTAAAACAGAATGCAAGCAAAACACAAGATAAAGAAAACAAACTACAGTATTCAAAATATAGAAAGGCAATACAGAAATACAAAAAATAACAGCAAACTAACCTTTCCTTCACAGCAAAGTGTAGCAGAGTCTGGATGAGCCTTTCTGGTAAAGCTCGCTAATATGATGACATATTAATCTTGCCCAACTCCAACTCTTTTCTTTCTCATTTATGGTAGCATTGTATTTTGAATGCAACTAAATATAGTGGTATTGTTAATGGGCTACATATACCTAGTCTTCATTCTCAGTTCAAATTTCAGTGATTAATCAGCATCTTCAAATATCTTGCTATATATCTGCTTCACACAAAAATTCACTTTATAGAAGTGTTAAGATAATCATGGAGGACATGTAAGCTCATATCGCTAGAGGGATATGTTAAACCTCTTACTTGGACAGAAACCTTTGTTAAATTGTATGATGCTGTTTCCAAACTTACTCTAGGTAGTACTGGGAAATGGTTCTGTCCCCACACCAAATGTCTAATCTTCTTCTTTTGGCTTTTCCCGGTTAGGGGTTGCCACAGCGGATCACCTGTCCGCTCATGATTGGCAGTGGAGTTCTACGGTGTCGAGTTGCCAGCCCGGCACCCAACCTTCCACTGAAGGAACACACATGCACATGCTCACACCTAGGGCCAATTTGGAGTGTCCAATCCACCTACAGCATGTCTTTGGGATGTGGGAGGAAACCGGAGCACCCGGAGGAAACCCATGCAACCACAGGGAGGACATGCAGACTCCACACAGAAGGCACCCCAGCCGAGGATCGAACTGGAGAACCTCTTGCTGTGAGGCAACAATGCTAACCACTGCACCACCGTGGCCGCCCCACCAAATGTCTAATCTAAACAGAGCAAATTAATAATTCAGTTTTTTGGTGTCCCAGCAAACCTCATATTAGCATTTATCTGCATTTTGTTCCTTTTTAGCAAGGTGGTTCAGGGCTGCTTGATGTACTAAGATATGTAAAGGCAATAAAGAATTTTTTTGACAGACTGAGCACTTTAAGTCTTTTTTTGCAACAATTACAAACAATTAGAGGCACAGTTTAGGGATAATACATATACCTCTCCAGACCCATACTGTATTTACCAGATAGTCAGATTTGGAAACAGATGCATGACATGTCAGTGGAAGTCAGCAGTAACCCCAACCTTTGAACAGTGATGCCAGAGGTTACAGCTTCAGTTAACTGATAAGTCAAAAATGGCAGCAGATAAAGGCTGAGGGAACAAAGTCAGATGTTCTTTTTCAGTGGCATGCCCATTAGCCCTTGAAAAATAATGAATGCTATTATTTTTGTATCTTGTGTGGATGTTATGTGACACTTAATGTGAAACATATGGATAAGACTGGCAACTCAAGAGATATAAGTTCTTAAGGGTGAGGAGGGATGAAACACCATCCACAATATAGGATCACTAAATTATAGCTAACAAGGCTGACTTAGTAGTACTGTGAATAGTTGTTTGCTTTGTATTACAGGAAATTGAGCTATCCATATTTCATTACAATTTGTATTCTGTAGTGACATCATCTGTCACACAGTTTTCAAGTAAGAATTGAGATAATCAGACCTGAATACAGAGTGAAGCTGGTTAGCAGGTTATAAGCTTTAATGCTGTGAGCTAAACTGCCTTACAGAGTAATTTTGAGCTTATGACCATATCATTAGATGTTGTTTTGGTGAGCTACATGCTTTTTATAGTTCCATAAATTGCACACATCAATTGTAGCCTTGCTATATTTGGTTTGGACTTTAACATATTATTATGGTTATTTCATTGCTAAAATATTGGGTAAGTTGTCAACTGTTCTACTAAAGCACTAATAATTTAAATTAACTCTTTCCCTCTGACAAGTATCATGTTTTCTAGACCTATTTTCTCATTTAAAGCAGTCTATTTACTATAAAGCATCTTATTTGTTTCTGTCTCTTGGCAGGTAGCTAAATTATTCTAAGCCCTCTTTGAACATGTTTTGCAGGCAAATATACTCCAGAGCCATTTCTTATATGTTCATAGGTTCATGGGTATATACCACACTAATGACTACCAGGAACTTTTAAGCCTAGCCATGGAAACCAGCCCAATTATGTCCCTATGTATCATGGGCAATTATTAGGAGGGGGGTATATTAGTTAAGACATTTCTAGAGGTTATGTGGGGGATATGTTAGTTGGGGTATTACTGTCTGCCCCAGTCTGTCAGAGACATGGGGGCCAGATCTGGAGTGAATTTTCAATTTCCCATCTGTTGGTCAAGGTTATGTTTAAATACGGCTAGGGATGGACTCTGCTTCACATGGATGGAGGAGCCTGTTCCTGAACATGGGGATCTGTGGAGACACATATCTCTCTTACCATCATGCCTTATTTATGTCACAAGCAAAATTTAAATCCTTAAATCTAGAGGTTCTGATGCTGTTCATTTTGAGGATGTGCAAAAGGTCCATCAGAGCTGGATGCGAGAATGCCTTGTATGCCAGGCATAGATCACCTGTCAGTAACCTGTAGGAGACAGAGTATAGAGATAGGGCTTTAAGGGGATCCATATAGGACAATGTGTTTATACCCCAGATTCTACTGGTAAGAAACCTTTGTGGGCATTTCAACTGTTGCACGTGTCTGGTCAGGTACATGCCAATAGGGGCATTATACTCATATATGGGTCTGATAAGGGCCATGTAAAGTGACACTCTGAGTTCCTTAACCTGGATGCCATGCTCTTACTTATAAGTTAGGTGACCTAGGATGATTTTCTTACTACTTTGGTCACATGTTGGTCAAAGGCCAGATTACTGTCTATTTATGTTTTCAGATCCCTGAGTAGAGTCAACTCTTAGGGGTGTCTTATAGATGGAGTAATTAGCCTGGGTGCAGTTTTCTCATAAGGCACTATAATGCATTTCTTGACATTGAGTTTTAGTCCATGACTTTGGCACCAGTCATTTGTCTGGGTTAGATCCTCTTGTAAGATTTTTGCATCATGGGGAGTATCTATGATAGCTTTCAATTTCCAGCCATCTGTGAACTTGGTCAGCCAAAGGCTCTTAACATTAGTCTTTCCAAGAAGTAGAAGGTCATATATGAGTGATCCCAGCATGGAACCTGGAGGTAGTCCACTGGTGACTAGTCATTTAGTGGAGGTGGTATCACCAGTCTTGACTTCTTGGGTCCTGTATAAGAGTAATCTGTCAATCCAGCAAGTTATGTAGAGGTTTGTGCCCAATTTGTTGAGTTTGTCAACTATACCTAAGTGAGGTATTGTAGTGAACACTATGGCCAGGTCCAGGTAGGCAGTATATTCTGTTTTCCTCTCATTCATTGCCTTGGTGACCTTCTCAAAGAAGTCCACCAGGTTTAGTAGGCATGACCTTCCCTTAACAAAATCAAACTGGGCTGGGTCCAATGTCTGAAAGTTGCTTATGTCTTTGTTGATCATTTTTATGATAATTCATTTCATTGTTTTGCATATTAGACTAATAGGTCTGTCACTGTACTCTCCTGTATTTTTTAAGTTTGATCTTGTTTTGGAAAACAAGCTAATTTGTAGGTTTGGAAATTTCTATACCTGGATTCAGGGTATCAGTATCTAGTTCATTATAGCCAAGTCTATCAGAGTCCTCTGTATTAAATAGATTCAACAGAAGGAGAAGTAGCCTTTGTATGTTTTGATAAAGAGCTGTGAATATCTTGTCTATTTACTTGTCTGTGTTTTGTCTTTCTCCATGGATACATTAAAAAACTGGTAATGGAAAATAAATGAATGACTGAATGAAGGATTTTAGAGTACCTAACACAACAATGCTTTGACAGAAGATGTGTGTAAATAAGATGAACAGTCCTTCATAAAGTGTCAGTACTCTGCAGCCATTATACTATGGCTGGGACATGTATGTCCAATAGCTCCTTTGATATTACACACATAATAAGATGAGGTTATTTTTTTGAGAATGGTTCAACAGTTAACAAGGATCAGCAGCACTGTAATGATTTACAAGCAAACGATAAATGCACAAGGCAGTGCAAAATGGAGAATTTTTTTAATTTTAAAATTATATTCTCTGAGATAGAGAAAAAAAATCCAGTATCATGTTTAATGGTACGGAATAAGTCGCCCTAATGCAGATGAGGCAGATTATTAGTAAATTCTCAGCCTTCCTTGATGCAAACAAAAGCAGTGATATATATAGGCAGACTTCACTGAAATAAGCCAGTCTCCTTTAAGTTTAAGTAGAAATGCATGATATTGAAGAACTTCTTGGTGCAATCAGTAAATATCACACACATATGCATATCTTTTATAATTTTGGGAAAATATCAGTGAATTAGAGTATAACCAGCTAGTGTTTCACTGCAAATAAAAACTGCCTAACAGTAAAATATATATTTTATACACACACACACACACACACACATATATATATATATATATATATATATATATATATATATATATATATATATATCCATATATGAGTCTACTTCACTTCACCTAAAACTCATTTGACTGACAGTGATTTTAGAGAGACCAAATCACCTAAAGTTCACTTCACCTAAAGTACACTTCACCTAAAACTCATTTCACTGACAATTAGTACTGGCAGTGTGTAGAGTACTGCAAAGCAAATAAAAGGTATATGTCCTTTTCACCACTGTAGTGCGATCCTGAAGTTAGTATATATAGTTGGGGGGATGTGGGGCATAGCCCCCCACCTAGTTTGGTTTTATATTGTCCTGTTTACTTTTATATTGTTCAGTAAAACCAAACTAGGTGGGGGGGGCTACACTCCCCAGTGTACCCCCCTAACTATATATACTAACTCCAGGATTGCACTACAGTGGGGAAAAGGACATATACCTTTTATTTGCCTTGCAGTACTCTACACACTGCCAGTACTAATTGTCAGTGAAATGAGTTTTAGGTGAAGTGAACTTTAGGTCATTTGGTCTCTCTGAAATGAATGTCAATCAAATGAGTTTTAGGTGAAATGAAGTGAAGTAGACCCATATGTGTGTGTGTGTGTGTGTGTGTGTGTGTGTGTGTGTGTGTGTGTGTGTGTGTGTGTGTGTTTGTATATATATATATATATATATATATATATATATATATATATATATATAAAAATATATTTAGCCATGGCGCATATTATTATGGATCTCATAAACAAGGACATAGGCAATCTCCAAGCACTTGACCCCACTCAATTCGGGTTCATCAGGGCAGATCTTGCCTATTGAACCTGGTTGACTTCTTTGAGACTGTCACCAAGGCCCTGGATGAGGGAAAGTCAGCACATACAGCTTACCTTGACTTGGCCAAGGCATGTGACACAATCCCCCACTCGTAAATCATCAAAAAGCTAACACAACTTGGCATAAATCCCTATCTCGTTAGGTGGGTGGCCAACTGTCACACCGATAGGACCCACAAAGTCAAAATAGGTGCCACCACCTCTGACAGCAGACCTGTCACTAGTGGTGTTCGCCAGGGATCTGTCCTGGGACCCCTACTGTTTGGCATCTACTTTTCAGAGGTTCAGGCAAAGACAAAGGGCATGTGGCTGACCAAGTTTGTGGATGAGTGTAAGTTGGGTGCTGTCATAGACTCCCCAAATGATGTTAACATACTGCAAGAGGGGCTCACAGCTACAAATAACTGATGTCAAAGTCATGGCCTTAAGTTAAATGAAAAATAATGTATACCATTCGGTAAAAACACAGCCCATATGGATTACCAGATCAACAACAACCCCCTAAGCACACAACCTGTGTAAGAGACTTGGGTACTCAGGTTGACAACAATCTCACATTTAACCATCATGTGGTGGCAGTGGTGAGAAAAGCCTTTTACTTGGTATATCTCATAAGTAAAGGGATTGCATCCAGAAAAAAGGAGGTTATTACCTCTCTGTACTCATCCCTCATTAGGCTATAATGAGTATAATGCCCCATTTGGTATGTGCCTCTCTAAACACCTGCACCAACTGGAAAGGCCACAGAAATACCTAACAAAAAGAATCCATTGCCTCCAACATATGTCCTATGTGGACAGGCTCAAATCACTATCACTTTACTCAGTATCATACAAATTGCTCAGAGTTGATCTGTGTCTTGCCTACAAGGCAATATCAGACCCTGCCCTCCTAGAAATGCTCCATATCCATAAGTCTAACTTCTTGCGCATTACCCAGTTGATAGGCCTAAATCTAATATGTGACATCAACAAAACTTGCTGGGAGACAGGTTTGTCTCCCAGAGGCTGCCCCATCTCTGGAATAGACTTCCCATACATGTCAAACAGAATACCTCGCTGACCCTCTTCAAGTGCAACCTTGATGAGTGGATGGGAAACCACAAATCTGTTCCAGGGGTTCCACTTTTGTCTCTCATTGACAAGGGCAACAGGTGCTGACTGAGGGATCTTTTTTGGGGATAAAATATTGGCTATGTTTGGAAGGGCCACAGGGCCATTAGCCTAGTAACCTCCTATGATCCTAAAACCAAACTAGAATGACAGGGAGGCACAGAGGAGTTGAAATGAGCCAAGTGGTAACAAAGCAGAATCCTACCGAGCAATATTAATTTATAATAAAAAAAATGAATCAGCGAGGTGATGGTTTTGTCTGTCTAGTTTGTCCCTTTCGGTGCATCAGATAAGTTGCTTCTGGCTCCTCTCACTTTTGGTAGCCAGTCCATTCCAGCTCGTCCTGTAAATTCACAAAAAAATTACTACTGACATTAACGTCCATATCCCATAGAGTATAGTGATGGACTAATGTACAGTGAGGAAACACAAATTTATTTAAGCAAAATAATTAAGGTTGGGTCAGGTTTCAAGCATGATTGCACTATGCATAATGAATGCTTACAGTAACCATGAAAGGTCAAGACTTCAAGACAGCAAGTGTACACGTTTTTCCCTTTTCTGGAATCATCTGTGTGCCATTGCTCAGTTATTAAGCAAAAAGGATCCAAATGGTACACATCACCTCATAGAAAGTACTTTCCTTACAGGATAGACATATCTAAAGTAACACATAGTCAGCTAAGAAGAAAGACTCCAAAGTAATTGCCGTGAAAACAGGTCTAACTCAAAGTGCAGTATCCACACAGGCAAATTCTGCAGAATAGTATAGCTATGAATATTGTGTAATACAAGGCATCATGGGAAATATTTATGAATTTTTATTAATTATTTCATAATGTTTCAGGGTAAACCAGAACTGCATGGTGCTGAAAGGCATGTTAATGAATTCATGAACATTCAAGACAGCTACACACACATTTCACTCCTTTGAGGATTGTTGATACTTGTTTTGGGCCCAGCCTGCCAGTCAGGTGAGGTTATAGTCCTGGTGTCCCTGCACTACTGGGCTACATTGTTGTTTCTAATGTTAATGGAAAATGTGTCTGTCTTGCATTTCAGCTATATACCATGGACAGTGAACGTTTTTTCTTTCTTCTATTAATTCTAAATAGAGGTGCTCAAACTGCGTGTGGTGATACAATCACCTTTGTTCTCCTGAAAAGGTCAAATGTTATTTAAAACAGGTCTATATCAGAACATCAAAGTTTTAAAACTTCAAATGTTCTAATATCGACCTGTTTTGAGCGAACGCTAAAAGTAGCGAAGCTACAGAATACCAAATTCTTTCCTAGGGAAAGAATTCGGTTGGCTGGTTCTGTGGCTTAGCTATTTTCAGCACTGTGGTGAAAATTTACGGGTCGGGTTCAAGTAAGTGTGTGATTGTGTGGTTGTTAGGATTAGGGCACAGGTTAGGTGAGTTAGGGTTAGGGCGTGAGTTAGGTTTAGGGCGCAGATTAGGTGAATTAGGGTTAGGGGCTAGTTAAGTGAGTTAGGATTAGGGTGCGGGTTAGGTGAGTGTGCGATAGTGACGGACCTTAGGGTTAGGGTTTGGGTTAAGGTAAGTGGATAGATAGTAGTGTATGTACAGTTTAGTGTAGGATTAGTTGTAGGATTATAAATGTATGTGTGGTGATTGATGTTTTTTAGGTGTGCTTCTGTTGTGTGTATGTGTTTTGGAATAGCGAATTTTTTCCCAAGGAAAAAATTCGCCATTCTGAATGTTCGATATTATGTGGTTTAGATATTTTAGGTTCGATGAAATAGCATTCACTATTTTCATCTTTTGATAGCGTGATATAAATGCATTTAAAACTGGCAGTTTTGTTGTTAATAGTCTTAGCTTTTATAACTGCTGTTGTTTGCAGAAACTGTGTTGTTTTTCATTGACTTTAAAACCTTTGCCAGAAAGATAAAAAAGAAATACTGCCTCCAGGCACCAATAACTAGTCCCCGACTCCACAGCAAGGTGAAAAATACTACAAATGAACTGCAAAAAATCGGACTTCTCCAACAAGAACACAGTTGTAGTAACAATCACTTTAATGTATCCACACAGCACAAAAGGTCAAGCGCTTTCGTCAAAATTGACTTCATCAGAACAAAGACATGTTACACTAAAACCTTTTTATACATTTTCCTTAATGAGTCCATCAAAATCAACACAATTAAAATTTAAAGCAACAGTCTTTTAAAATATTTCAAAATACATATAAATAAATATAAATAAATAAGAATGGAAAATGTGTGTTTGAATTCATAAAATAGTACATAAAAAATATATATAAAAAAAGTTTTTTGTGTAGTTTATGTATATTATATAATAACAAGTGTTTAAAGGGAAAAATTATAATCTGTTAGCTCTGAACTTTAGTTCAGGTTTAATACTAATAGATTCATTTATACCAGGAAACTCAGCCCCGTTTAACCTGAGTTGCCATCTAGTTTCAGCCCTGAGTAATTTGTTGGTCCAGTCCCCCCCCTAGAAAATCAGGAACAACCACTTCCAAAATACCAAACTTGAACTCATGGGAGGGATAGGTTTTGATGTGTTTGGACAGAGCATTTTTGTCATCCTGTCTTCCTATACTATAACAGTGCTCGTAAATTCTACGGTTCAATTTCCTCTCTGTCTTGCCAATGTAATAACATGGGCAGGAATTGCATAGGGCTAAATAAACAACACCACACGTGGTACAAGAACCATTCGCAAAAACCACCTTAGTACCCTCGAAAATGTAACTACAGTACTCACAGCAACCACATTTGCGAGTACCTTTCCTTCTGGAATTCGAAATAGGTTTGTTCTCTAGAATATATTTTAAGTTGTTACTAACTCTGTATGTAAAAAGGGGTTCGGGACCCAAAACTGATGAAACATCCCTATTACCCTTGAACATGGCCCAATTGTTTCTAATGATCTGTTTCACCACTTTAGAGGTATCACCGTAAGTTAAAACCATAGCTTGGCTAAAATCCTTGGGTCCGTTATTTAACAGGGACACCTCCTCGTCATTGGCCCCTAGTAAGGGTTTGTATCTAATGTTCCATTCACTCATTACCTGGTCCCTAATTTTCTTTAACATGCCCCTGGGATAACCTTGATGGAGAAACATGTCCATAACTAACCTAATTTTGTCTTCCACAAGGGTTAAACTAGAACACATCCTTACTACCCTAACCATCTGACCCTTAACAATATTCCTCTTAGTATAAGGAGGATGGTTACTTGAATATTCAAGGTAGTCGTTTGAAAAAGTGAGTTTTCTATATAACCTAGATTGGAAGCAATTATTAGAACTATCTTTAGTTAGTTTTACATCAAGAAAGCTAATCTCCGCGAGGTTACCATTCCCAGTAAATTTGAAATAATCACAAACGTTGTTGATGTATTCATTTGCCAGAAAGATGTATAATGCTGCTTTCTATAAATGAAATGGCATTTTAATAAGAAAATGGTGTGGCATCAGCAATCTTGATTATGCTTTAAAGCAGCCATGGTGCCACAGAAGTAAGCTGAAACATAGACACGACTGTAAATTCAAGAGCATCCTGCTTGAAAATCTTAATATGTTTTTCATAATAATATATTATTGTTAGTGGTATTCACTGTAAAATATGTATATCTCATTATTTATCTTAGGTAACCTAGTAGGTGAGCTGGACAAGAAAGACACCATTCATTTTACAGTGCAACCTAGGAAATTATGTTGACAAATACAGTTATTGAATGGCATTTTTAATTAAGACTCAATGGCATTTAACAACAAAACATAAAATGAGCCAATATATCAATACAGTCATTTTACCGAGGAAGAAATGTAAGAACATTGCTGATTATGTTTGGATAATTTTAATACAACATACTACAGTATATAATTACCAAAAGCAAATAAAATAATCAAGTTGAACTTTAGAAGGCTGGATTTTATTTATGTATTTATTTATTTTTTATCAGAAGATGCAGCTTGCCAGAAGACAGGAAGCTGAAATGCAAAAGGCCGGACAGAGAAATCAGGATGACCAAGTGAATTTAGAGGATGGTAAGTGACATATATGTACAATACTGACAAGAGAGATAGGAAAAGAGAGAGAGACAAGTAAGAGTCCTCTAATAAGCCTAGCCATAAGGGCAAATGTTATCATTAGCATCAATCCCTGTGCCAGCTGGCATTTATGATAAATAGTAAAAAAGGTTTATTTTAAACAACTATGAGGCTACTAATTTTAAATTATCTGCTTGCTCTGAAATGCCCACATAAGTCAGTATTATTGTTTCTGTGGGGAGATAGCTCATCACTTAATCCCTCACAATGTCATCATATCTTACTTTGATTCATTGAGGGGAGAGGGATTAAGGGGGGGGGGGTGTCAGCCTTCCTTTACAAAACAGAGATCATCATTACAGACTAATGCTGACAGTGATAACAGAATCCTTCTTAGGGTACTGCTGAAAAAAATGAGAAGATATGCTGATACAGCAGTATGCTGTAAGATACAAATATATTATACAGATTGGGAGAGGGACATTAACGTATACCAGCATAACTAAAAGGCAGTTAGAAAAAATAACATACTGCGATAGACATAAATGGATCAAGATGACATAAGAAAAAAAGCAGAGAGCACAAAGGAAACTAGTTTATAAAGAGAACATTAAAGTTCTAGACCATGGAATGTTATCACTGAGTGCTATTCATTTATATATTTATTTGATTCTTTGTATTTCTTAACCTGGGTTGAACACTAATCCAGTGGACCTTTTTAGGGCTCAGCCCAGGAGCACTGTCTGGTCAGGTAAATTGTTCGTATCACAAAGCAGGAGATGGAAGTTTGGCGAACAGGTCTTGGACTTGTTATTAACAACTGATTGCTTTAATCCTCTGCACTAAATGCCATACTGAATAAATAAATGACCAAGCAATGTTAATGTTCTCAAAAAATATGTACAAAGTACTGTTTCTTACATTCTGACATTCTCTTGCTCTTCCCTCAGTATCAGTAATAACTGCTACTCTGTATAAAACACATAAGTGGACCATGTACATCTGTAATGTCCACCACCTGCCTTAAACACTACAGAAATACATTACCTTGGGTCCAGAATTATCTATTCTGAAAACCTCACTACAACCCCAGCTAACTAACAACATACAATGCAAATATTGTAGCAAAGTGTCATAGCACCACCTGTCCTGTACTTGTTCTTCACATATACCTCGAGCTGTCATATCTACTAACACCTTGCTGTAGTACATATTGTGCATGTAATGCTGCATTCAGCCCCTAGTGAACTATGCAGTACTGCATACTGCTTTATAACTTTCCAAGTTTCTGTACATAACTGAATATTTATAGTAAATAAATATTTAATATACATGCAGTTTGCAAGATATGTTTAAAATGTGTACACTGCATACCTGAAAACTGTGTACTTCCTCTAAATATATGTGTATAGATTTACTTTGTTGTACACAGTAGCCTGTTGTCTGTATCATGGTTGAAAATGGTCATTTGACTTCACCATCCACTTAGTTATCAAATATGTAAGTAAACAATCGTGAGAAGCAAATGCTGACAGAATAGAGCTCTTGGTTACTACTGTATGGTTACTACTGTACAAATCTAAAGTTTAAGTGGTAACAAGGTTTTGTAGCCCTAAAGGTGTTTGAAAAGTAGAGGTGAAATGTTAACACATGATTTGGGGTCACTCTAAACATTTGTATTTTCAGCATTTGCTAGGATTTTTTTGTTTTTTTTCCCCATTCTATAAATGTGTGTTCAATTTTTTTAAATCATATCTCATTTTTCAAGCTGGCTTCTAGTTACTTTTAGTAATTAAGTGATCTGATTTAATTAGTTTTATACTGATTACCTTGTGTTTAATTATTTGTCTGACGATATTCTTTTAAGTGTTGAGCAAAAGTGCTCATGATTCTGTTCTTTTTTATTTTGAACAATTTGATACATTACAGCTCAATGTGATTATTCTGAATATATATGAATAAATTTACCTTTTTATGCATACGGTGTATACTTCTGACCTCGGCTTGGCCTCGGAATGGCTAAAAAGGGTCATTCAACCAGCTTATCCATTCAGCTATTAAACAAATTAAAACAACTAATGAAGATAATATGTAAATGTTGATAGACTAGCTCTCTTGACTATTGCTAATATAGCTTTCAAGAGTAGGTGATAACAGAGAGTACAAGGCTATTGCTTAGTTTCAGGTTTGAGGCCCTGAGGATGCTGAAGAACTGTCAATGGAATGCTAAGGATCCATCCAGAGTCACGATTAAATATATGTATCTTCTACATTTGTTGAGAAAGCATTCATATAGGCAGTTCCATGGTTTGTACATATAGAGCCCTGACTACATGCCCGATAGTGAGTCCAGGCAATCTTGGCACTAACAATGGAGGGAGGGATGGGAGTGAGGGATTGCAACAGGCTCGCCCATCACAGAATGAGAATTCAGCTTAAATCTCACTGCTCAAACTCCATCAGGCAAATTGTGAAGGATGCCACCTTGAGCTATAAGTACTAAGCAGGTGTGGCTGACCAGGGAGTGTGTGCACTGTAGCCAGGGGCAAAGGTTGAAATCATCAATCAACTATGTATGGAGGACCAGAGTTGTAGGCTGCAGTGCATCTGCTCTCAGTTCGGAGCATCATCAGAAATCAGAAGTGGCTGCAGATGATGGTTCACCAGTAGCCCAGCTGCTAAAATCTACTGCTGGTCACACAAGCTAAAGGGCTGCTGTAAAGCAAACTCTCCCTGGAACGGGAAGCAACCTTCCATTTGGTGGCATGAGGTAGCACATGGCTATGCAAGTGTGAGGGAGACAGAACGAGTCATTTGGGACTCCTTTGTGATAGACTGTATCCTTATGATTTTAATTTTAATGTGTGGGGCAACATTTGCTGACATCCAAACAACATTCAATAAATATTTGTTGTTTATAATGATTGCATTTGGGAAGACATGAAGTGTTGTGCATGCAGGTGATAAAACCATCTGCGTATTTCATAAGATTTGCATGAATCAGTTACTCAACGAAGATTGCAGGCTCTCATGAAGTAACCTTACAGACCTTTTTAACACTCAGATCAGGAGCGCTGTCTTGTCAGGTGACATGCTCATGTCACAAAGCAAGAGGAGGAGGCTGCACCTGCTCTTTCACTCTACTGTATACATATGGGAGGTGTGCCTTTGTCTCTTACATTATAGGTGTATCCTTTACCTTTTGAGACAAAATCATGAGATAATAACCATACCATAAATAAATGGATGTCCATGTGACATAGTTGACATACATCTCAAGTGTATTTCATTATGAGGAACGTTCCTCATTTTTAGTCTTAAAAAGTACATGTTCCTCATTGTTCCACACTGAAGGGTCTGTCACACATTTAGCATTAAGAAATGTTTTTACTGATATCAGAAATGGAATCATATTGCTTCATCAAAATAACTCTTTATAAGTATAAAGTAATACATTTAAGCAGCGTGTGAGCTTCCTAGCTGATTTTCTTAGCCATGTTTCCACATTACAGTAGTGTTCCACATTTTGCTATTTGTTCCACAGTGTTTCACATTTTACCATTTGTTCCACATTATAGTAGTGTACTACATTTTGGAGATGGAAGGTTGAGCACTTTGGTAGTTGATAGGATCTAAATTTGAATCTTGTGGGTTCCAGTCACTGATGGGAACTGAAGTCATATATGAAACAAAGCCATGTGAGTCTACTATAAGGTTGTGCTTTACTAATGGGAATGGACACAGACATCATAATTTTCCATGAAAAAATAAAGGTAACTCCCAGATCTAGACTGATGTATGGAAAACACAATAGTTTCATGGAATTTGGGAATTTAGGCCAGAACATTCTTTTACAATAAGTTGTATTTCTTCTTTTATTTGCTGACTACAAAGCTGTCAGGTTGTCAGTTTGCTTACTGAGTGTTCTGTACTTAGAATTTATTTTAACGTTGCATATATATATATATATATATATATATATATATATATATATATATATATACATATATGTGTGTGTGTGTGTGTGTGTGTATATGTATATACATACTCTTAGCAAAGTATATATATATATATATATATATATATGTGTGTGTGTGTGTGTGTGTGTGTGTGTGTGTGTATCTTTATCTATATCTATACCTATATCTATGTGTGCGTGTATATAAAAGGTCTATAAGGCTACTTCCTGAGAGTCTTTCTTGATTTGTGACATGCCACTGATGCCTTCCAGTTACCAACGGAGTCAAGCAAGGCTGTGTACTGACACCCATGCTGTTCAGCATGATATCCTCGGCCACGCTGTCAGATGGCTTCTGCAATAATGAAGAAACTAGCATCAAGATCAGATACAGGACTGACGGCAAGCTCTTCAACCTGTAGAGACTACAGGCCATGACCAAGGTTGAAGAGGAGTCCTAACAATGGACACAGTGGGGGATTATACAAACTAGAGGTTCTAAGACTATCCATACTAGTTTGCATTTCATTAAATAAAATGTTGAAATTCATTTTACGAACATAAAACTTTAAGTCCAACAATACATTAATCAGACTTGCTGGAAATTCCGGAACATAGTTTATACCTCTTGAGAAAAAGTCAGCAATCTCAGGACCAAGTTCTATGTCTGTGTAGTTAAACAGTTTAAAATCCCATTCAGTGTTTTGTACAATAATGACTCCACATTCATCTTCCTGTTCATCATTGTCTATAGTATCGTTGTTTTCTTCCTCAACCAACTGGGTGAACCTGTCCAGACTCATCTCCTCCATCTTGTTGCTTCTGTGTAGGGTGGAGCATTCACCCGATAAATTGTTCATTGATTGGTTATGTTGAATCTCCGTCCATTGTTGTTATTGGGCTGGTAGTTATTCTGCCGATTCCTGACTCATTCTGAGCTCCTCAGCTGGGGAAAATCTTGCCCCTCATCTAATTCCTCCTTCTCATTAGTTAGATCTTGGTTTTGCTCCACCCCTCTCCTTCCATTCCTCACTTGGTTACCTTGAATACCATTCACTACTGTGACAGAAGCAGGATCATTACTGAAGCCTCATCTACCCCAAACCTGTGATTTCAGTGGAAGAGGGTATTCAACACCATTATCATAGTCCCTTCTATCTCATTCAAATTTTTTTAATTTATTATTTTTTGAACAGGCTATACTCTGTTCTATACTGAAGAAAATGCATGCATGTTCCATTCTAAATTCTGGGTATTACCTCCATAAACTCACATCCCTGTTTGTCAAATAACTCGAGTAAGTGTTTGTGTAGAGGTGAGTCCCTTTCCAACCCCGACAAAAATCTCCATTGTCAGAACCCTTTAGGGACTCATCTCACCTTAATGCATTCAATCAGATAAAAATGTTCTAATTTAAGCTTTTTCATCTTAAACGGTTTATAGTCCAACTGATTCAGTCTTGTGCATAAATCCTCATCATGCTGCAATCGGGGGGTTGTTGTCAAACCCTATACCCTCTGTTAGTCGTTCATTAAAGTTTGGTACATTAACCTGGCCATTTTGCCCAGTCCATTTAGCTTGTACTGCTCCGACATTTTGTAGAAGGTACATTATTCTGCAATACAGAAGAATGCAAGTTATTAGGTCGACCATTATCCTGGTTTAAATGCCCTGCTCCCAATTCTAATGCAGGTCCTTGATGTAATATCCCTTCCACTCACTTTGTTAGTTGTTGTACTAGAACGGTGAGGTTTCCCACTGTTTGTTGCAAAACAGACAGCTCTCTTTGAACTTCAACTTCTGGTATACCAGAAAACAATGGTTGGGAAGACACCAATCCTGTAGCCATGGTGTATCCAAACTCAATGATAAAAACTCGAACAGTAGACAAACTAGGAACAAACAAAAACACCAGGTACAAGAAAAAGCATCAAACATGCCAACTACGTTCACAAAAGGCTAGAAATTCACTTTAATAGTATAAGCGCTTTCATTTTAAAAACCATAAAACTTCATCAGACACATATCTTTTTCCCTTCCCCTTCTTTAAATAGTGCATACAAAATCATGTGACTCTCCAAAAGCAGTGTCATGTGATCATTCAAACTCCATATACATTGCCAGTATAAAGATAAAAACGTCCTGAAATAACAAACATAATATACTAAAATATATACTTCTCAAAATTATACAATTTACACTCAATTATAAAATATAAGCTAAAATATACGACATCCCCAAAACTTTGTTATAAATTTACAAATATGTTAGACCACCATTTTGACTCTGTCTAGTTAAAGCCTTTAACTTCAACATTGGGGCACTACTAATACCCTCATTCAACCCAGTATGCCTACTATAGAATTCCAACCTTAATTGCCAGATTAATTCTTGCGTTTCTAAAATAATAGACCAAGGATCCCCCCGTGGGTTCCTTTCCACTTTTTTTAACACACCAAACTTAAAAAGTGATCATTATGTCATTCCAGATGTCTATATAGGGCATTTGTTGTTTTTCTCTTTTTTATATTATATAAATGTTCATAAATGCGGTTACAGAACACCTTCCAATATATATCTACACATATTGAATCTGCCACACTTAGACATCCTCGGATTAACAACCAAACCTGTGTGCTTCATCTCTATTATGTTTTTTATGTTTTATCCCCTTCTGTAAATTGTGGTGGGCCCATCTCCCAGTATATTCAAAATACTGCTATTCTCCCTCAAAATGTTCCATTTCTTATTTTCTAAAAGAGATTATCCCCCAGCCATGGTTCGTGGTTCAGAAACTCATAGATGAGGTTATAGTGAAAAGACAGTCAGGTCATTTTAGCCCTATATTACAAACAGATGAGGGAATGATTGATATTATGGTAAATATAAATAAGGAAGACAATAATAATAATAAAGATAAAAAATATTCCAGTGCTTTAGTTGCGTCGTTCAACATGGGGAGTTCAAAAATTAGATGGATTCTAAATAAGAACTGGAACATTTTGAGGGAGAATAGCAGTAGGTTGAATATATTGGGAGATGGGCCCACCACGTCTGTTTTTGACACAGGTTATTCCCTTCTTCTTACCTTCACAAGAAATTAACAATTGATCATAAGATCTGAAAGAGTTAGTGCTGTCAAGAAAGTATTGAGCTGTCTGTGGACATCCCACATATGGAGTATCCCTTCTTCCTCATTTTCAGGTCTGGGAAAGAAAACTGTGAGATGGATAGACTGGCTTAATGTAAACACGGATACTACTTTAGGCATAAAAGAAGGACTAGTTCTAAAATAAACCCTTTCCCTGTGGAAAATGATATCAGTTTGACTCATCATAATAGCTTGGAACTCAGATATCCTTCTTGCAGAAGTCAGAGCAATCATTAAAACTGTTTTCCATATTAAGAACCTCAAGTCAACGAGGTTAGCTGGTCCAAATGGATCAAGTGTTAGATTCTCTAACACAAAATTAAGATCCCAAGGAGGGGCCACCAGTTGTCTTTGAGACCTGTTGCGCAAACCCCCCTCACCTTTCAAAAACATTTTGTCTTAAGACTGCTTTGAAAGAGGAGGATCCATGGGCTGAAATGGACGATAAATTAACCTTGACAGTGGAACAAGAATGGCTATAGGATAGCAACCCACACAAATATTGTAAAACCACAGAACAACTAGCCCTGAATGGGTGCTAGTTATTTGTTGACACCAACTATTTGTTAATATATGATTTTCTAGTAGCAGGCCTTCTTCCTTCCATTAGTATCTGCTGCACATTCTCAGTAAATAGGTGCCTAAAAAGAATTAAGGCCCTAACATCCAGACAGTCAACTGAAGCTGATTCAGTGTGTATGGAACACCTCTGTTGTTGTATGAGTAAATCCAATCTGTGAGGAAGCTTGTGGCAATTGCACACAGCCATTTCCAAAAGAAGAGAGAATAATGGTTGCCTGGGCCAGAAGGGAGTCATAGCAATGATCTTGGGAGATTCCTTCTGAATCTTCAGAAGTACCCCGGATATTAGTGGAAAGGATGAAAAAGCATACAGGGACATTCCTGTCCAAGAAAAAGAAAAAGCTTCTGTCATCCAGGCCTTCTTGCATAAAGTCCTAGAATAGAACCTTGCTAGTTGATTGTTTATAGAGGAGGCAAAGAGGTCTACTTGATGAAGTCCCCACAGATGGATCAATTCTTGGAAGACCCCTGATATAGTTTCCATTCTTGAGGGTCTGTCCTGGTCCTGCTCAGCTTTGCTGTCACACAGTTTTGCTCTGACAGAATGTAGTATGCTTGTAGAATGAGATTGTGCTATGAAGATATATCCCATGATAACATGGCTATTCTTCAAAGAGGATATGACCTTGTTTCCTATGCTTGTTGATGTACCACATGACTGTCCATAACAAGTAGAAGAGGTCCCAGGGACCAGCACTCGTTCAGAGAGTTGAGTGCCTTGATCAGGGTGATAATTTCTTTGATATTTATCTGCTTGTGTCTATCCTTGGTGTCTGATGAAGTTGGGGCACTGACCCCTTCGAAAGCGCTCATTAAAACGGAATTTAATCATTGAACGGCCTGCTGAGTAATCTTACTTGGTTTTCACTTGCTTTTGGTGTTTTTTGCTTGTTTACTTAGTCGATTTAGTACGTGTCCATCCTTGGTGTCCCACACACCCTGCACTTTTATCCTTCCTGAAACTGCTCCCTAAGCAATGTCTGAGGCATCTGTTGTGGCTAATGTTTTGGTACAGGGAAGCCTGGATTTAAGGATATTCATTGTCTCCATCAAATTATTTTTGTTCTGATGAACTGTAGCACTGGGATTTGAAAAGACAAAGAATGTTGATGCTGAGACCAAAAAGATTTTAGAAACCACTGTATCTTTCTCATGTAGAGCCTTGCCCAGGGTATCTCGAGATTTATAGAAGCCATGAGATTCAAAATCCTGAGGTATTCCCTCACAGTGACTGAAGTTTCAGTGAAAAATCTTAGAAATTGAGCTAGATATAGATCTTTTTTTTCTGAGGAAGAAACACTCTTTGAACTGAGGCGACTAGTTGACATGCCCAGAACACAATCCTGTGTGAAAAAAAATCAAGACTGACTTTTGCTCTTGGAATCCCAGGTTGTGCAAGAGATCTCTTACCCAAGAGAGAGAATTCCTGACACTTTGAAAAAGACTCTTCAAAGATAAGTAGGTCATCTAGATATGGGAAAATGTGGATACCCTGTAACTTGCAATGATACTTTGTGAACATTCTTGGTGCAGTGGATAGCCCAAAGGATAAGAAAGAGAACTGATAATATCATCCATACACTTAAAACCTTAAGAAAAGTCTGAAGTCTGGATGAATAGGGATGTGATGATAAGCATCTTTTAAGTCTAGTATCACCAGGAAACTTGAAAAATGAAGAAGAAATAACAGGTTGTGAAGTGTCATCATTTTGAATCTAAGCACTATCACAAGCAGGTTTAGAAAAGAAAGATCCAAAACTGGTCTTGATGCATGTTCTTTCTTTGTTTTACACTAAGAACATCCTTGAATAAAAACCCTTCCCCACCTGAGAAGGAGGAAATTGTTCTCTCATACCTTGGGACAGCATATGATGAAGAACCAGAGGAAACAAAATAGTCTGATCTGGAGGATTAGGAATGACCCCTAGAAAGTAGGAATTTCCTCCACTGCCATCCGCAACCCCTATGTATGACCTTAAAATCCCATTTGTCTGAAACTCTCTGTTGCCAAGGAGAAAAATGGAGATTCAAATTTTCTGAAAGAAGAGGGGGACAAGGTGGAAGGGGTTCACAAGGTCTCGCATAGTCATTCAAACTTGGACTGTCCTTGATTTTGGGAGGTTTGAGGCTTCAATTTGGAACCCCCTTGCCATTTCTTCTTAAAATGTTGTTTACTTGTATTTTCTTGTGACTTTATCCTGCTTTTTGGTAAAATTCAATGAAGAGTTAAAGAATCCCTTAGAAATTTTTGAAAAGGAGGGCTGAAAAATCTTAGAGATTTCCTTGATCAGCTTACCCCTTTCATCACACTTTTTGATCACTTCTGCAGCACAGAAGCCAAAAACTAAATCTTTATCCAAAGGGGAACTGTACATTTTACTTTTAACATCATATGCGGGCTCTGAGCATGCAGCCATGCAAACTTCTTTAAATCAGTATCAGTGGCCATAGCCCCGGAAGAAGTGTCACCAGTGTCATACACACAGTGTAAACAATGAGTAGTGACCTGTGCAATAGAAGAAACTAAAGTATTTAAAGCAGATGTTTCCTCATAAGAAGAAACTGCAGATAAAACATCCCTCATGCTTTCACAATTAGTCAAAACAAACACAAGGCACACTTACATACAAAATCACACACAAATGTACTCTATGAACACTATATCTATTCCCTTACCTAACCCCAACTGTAACCTTAAAATACACACACTTGCCTACAAACATACAAAACACATCCACTCACCTATCCCCAACCCAAACCCTAACATTCCAACTCAAGTGACACCAACTCAAGTGCAAACACTTTCTCTCACTCTAAACCCCACTCACCTGTCTTGACAAAACAGACCTCAAGATTTTGACCATTCAGCTATCTGTACATTCGACAGAAAGTACCACCCCCAAAGCTCGTCGACTAAACAGATGTTTGACAATAAGCATATAAGGCATTAACATAATCACTAATATTTGTGCAAATCGGAAATCTTGAGCATTTCTGAAATATTATTAGGAATGTTTGAATTAATGTTTAATAAGGACAAGCCATATACCTATCAACTGTCCAGATTTTCTCAGAATGTCCAAATTTTTGTCTCATATTGTT
Organism: Protopterus annectens; assembly: GCF_019279795.1. Taxonomy (NCBI): domain Eukaryota; kingdom Metazoa; phylum Chordata; order Ceratodontiformes; family Protopteridae; genus Protopterus; species Protopterus annectens. Next base: position 1,403,757,333 of record NC_056729.1, read on the forward strand.
GGTCTGTTCCTCATAAAAGTTGTGGTCTTCTGGTAAATCAGAGGATTGCAATCACTGAATAATGACATAAATTTGAGTTTAGGACTTAATATCCTTCAGAAAATGCATGCCGACACAACTCTTGTTATTCTAACAACTTTCCAAGTTTATAAGGAAAATATTTAAATCTGTCCCTGTTTTTGGCCCTTTGTACTCCCATTATTTTAGGCTTTGTTCAGATTTCCTTTGCAAAGAGGTTGAGAGGTATACATAGAATGCATGTTTTAAGACCGTTCAGTGCTTTCCTAGAACTATTCATTTCATTTGTTCAGTCAGCTCTTAGAAATACCCAGACACCAGAACAAAAAAATATAAACAAGTAGTGGCAAAAAATCCTGTACTCTGCAAATGCAAGTCACATTAGCTTATTGCTAGTTCTAGTTGTGCCACTAGTACTACATGAGAAAACAGATTGTTCCTGACTGAGGTGATGTTGTGCATTTCAAAATGTTTATTTCATATAAGGTAAGACATGCTTACTAATGGAGTATAGTTTTCAGAACAAAATAGACTCCCATTAAGATATAAAAGAAACACAGTCATACCAATGAGATATCATTTATTTCAGTCTCATCATTCCTTTCAGCTACTCAACTTCCAATTTATTCTAACATAAATATTAGGACTTGTTAATATGTGTCAACAAAAAATAAGAACTGAGACTGTGAAACATAAAAGGAATGTACTGAAAGCATGAAACATTATTTAATGCAGATATACTCAGAGTATAGAAATGCATTATCACAACTTATAAAACAATCAGAAAATAACGAGCACAACTTCTAAAACAATAAAGGCCACATATCTTCAGAAGATTATAATCTTATGGCTGTAAAAACAAATTTCCCAATTTAGAATTAATAACATGAAAATTAAGCTCTTGTTTGAATGCAGATACAGGTTTCATGCTTTGCAGAATATCCCAGCATGCACTATGTGTGCTCACTTATGTAGAAATATACTGCTTTTACATTACTTAGTAAAACAGGTATTTATGGATTCTTTTAATTGCTATTTTAATTTATTTAGTTTAGCTGACCATGTTGGCTTACTAAAACCATATACCCCTTTTCTTTGGTGGCCGGGAGTACAAGAGGATCAAGGGAATTCAGAATTGATAAAGACTGATGAATTTAAATACATTAGCAAGTTGCTTTGCATTTGCTAATTCATGTTTGCTATTAATTGCTAAAAGCATAAGTGAACAAGCTGCAGTGTTGGTATTCATACAAATATAGTCTTTGACGCAAGCATTCTTCCTGGCAAGGATAACTTGGCATACACTTAACGATTATTCTTTTGACTCTTATTTTTTAACATTCATTAACTCAAGATATCCGGACAGGTTATGACTAATTGTTCACACACTTAATAGCTTCTAGGCATCGATGTCTTTAGCATCAATGTGCCCACCCATCTTCATACTGCTAGTTCAGTGGGGGCTACAGTGATAGCAGGCTGGGCAAAGCAGACAAGAATTCTCCATCTTCAGTAACAGTTCCAAGGTTATTCTGTGGGATCTACAGGCATTTGCAAGCAAACTATAAGGATGCAATAATGCCCAACAGGGTATGTGTTACTGTATAAATAACACTCACCCAGGGGTGTTATGAGGCCTGATGCCACAGGGGGAGGGCCTCTACACCCCTGGAAGGGCATTATTGCAGTTAGAGAGTGGACTGGCTATAACATTGTTGTGTTTCATTTACTTGCTTATGTTCTTTTTTTATTACTATATTATTTTTTATAATTTTTTGATGTAAAATAGTTCCTCCGTCTAATGTTTCAAAGTTGCTGCAATATATGTAAATGGTGTTGGAGGAAGCATTTTACATCCAAAATATAACATTTTTAAAAAATATCTAGATATTTACTTTATTTTTTATATTTCTTGGCAGTCATTAGGGACTGAAGTCTCTAAATAATGATGTATATTTGACTTTCAGATCTTACTTTCTTCAGAAAATTCATGTTAACTTAAATCCTGTTATTTAAGCTGTTTTGTAATTTTATAAGAACAATATTTAAAATCTGTTCCTATTTTCGAGCCTTTGTTCCCACTTTATTTCAGGTTTCATCAAGATTTCTTGACTTAAGAGTTCGAGAAGTATGCAAACCTCTTTACTGCTGCTGCCACCACGTTGAACGACTGATCGATCTCACTCTATCTCATACACACAAACATCGCACTTCAGAAAATGCATGCTAACACAATTCCTATTATTCAACTTAGTGATTCTTGTACAAACAATATTTAAAATATGTTCCTTTGTTCCCCCTTTACTTTAGGCTTTATCCAGATATCTTGAGCTGAAAGGTCAACAGGTACACAAGCCTCTTAACAACTGCTGCTGCCAGTACTCGGTCACTTTCACTCTTCACTCTCTCTCTCTCTCTCTCTCTCTCTCTCTCACTCACTTACACCTTGCTTTCATGCATGTAAGCACAGACAGAAACATAAACCCACAGACACATATACACACACACACACACACACACACACACACACACACACACACACACACACACACACACACACACACACACACACACACTCATACACAAAAACACTTTTTTAAAAATATTTATATATATATATATATTTTACACTCACTAAATAGCAAAAGTGCAGTTTAGTGTGCGTAAAATAATGGCGACTGTTTTCAGTTCGAACTCCACGGAAGCTTGCTGTGCTGCCGTGAAGCAGCAGACTTGTTTTTCAGTGGATATTACCTGTAGATTCACACCCTGCTGGAGAACATTCAGTCTCAAATCAGGATGATGATCTACAGGTCGCTCATTCTCTAAGGCAATAACAACAGCATGTCCTGGGTCTGCTGTAGGACCTCCTCCCAGTGGGCTGTGTTTGGTACACTTTATCTGAGAAGTGCTTAGGGGGCACTGTCATTGGGTACCTAAATCATATCAACTGACTGCTCTCAGTCCAGACAAGTATTGGCTATACTCTTGGAGAATGAACCTAGCTCTTCTGAGAATTAACCTGTCTACTCCAGTTAACACATTTAAATAAATAAATAATCCTCATTCCCGCTGTGTCTGCAGTCTTAGTACTTATATCACTACCAAGCTCATGTCCATAAATAAGGATGAAAATACAGATTTATCACATCATTGAGAACATCATCCTGTGACTCAGCTTTGACTTCATAATCACAGCCTGGTGCAATGCCTAAAGTTTTACTGTTGTTACATCCATTTACTGTTTATCTCTGGATTCTTTTTCTCATCACTCATGAAGAAGATCTCAAGATACTTAATTTCCTTCATATGAGGTACCTATTTATCACTCATTTTCAGAGAGCAATCCACTCTTTTCTAGGAGTGAACCACGAGCTTTGATTTAGAGCTGTGGATTTTCATTTCATATTTTTGAAACTCAGCAATGAAGTACTCAAGTGCAAACTGGAAAACACAATCACTTGTAGCCAAGAGGACAACACTGTTTTCAAATAACAAAGATACAACTGTTATGTCTCTATACTGCACATAAAAGGCAAGATAATATCTAGAAGTAGCCACAGGACCTTCCACTTTTTCAAGACTCTCCTACAACAGATTCTGTAATACATAATCATATGCTTTCTCCAGGTTTACAAAATGCATGTGCACATTATTGCCAAATTGCTACGATGCTGCAAGGAAAAAGTAGTATTCCTCCCTTCCGTATAGGTAGACCATGTTTTAGGGAGTACTGAACAAAGCACATAGTTTTACTTTTGTTTTCAACTGCTTTAAACTGTATTTGGTTATTATTTTGACAACTGGACATATTCTGTTCTTACACACACTCACATTAGTATGCACAGATACATTAACTGCTCAGCTGAAGTTTAGAGTCTTTTTATATCCCCATTTTACCCCTATACCTGCTGATCATCAAGCTTTACCTAATGGGAATTAAGCCAGTTCATTCCCTGCATCACATCAAGAGCATAAGTTGTCCAGAGTAGCAGTCATCCAAGCAGCCATGAGTGTATTTTGGTTCCTCTACCTGTACCCTCTGCATCTACATAAATACCTCAGAGATGGGGCACACATGACTACAGACAGGTCAGTCTGGCTTACCATCCCTGACCAAGGCCAATAGAGGACTTCTTCTCTCTGTTCCCAGCTAGAGCTAGTGCACATTGTTCCATCAGCCAAGGCAGTCTGGCTTACTCCCAGACAATGGCCCAGAGCAGTCTGAACTGGAATATCCCTACTTGGCAAATGCTCCTTCCAGTCAGTGGCCTTTATCACTCTGGGTACAGGCCAAAGATGGTTCCCTTCACCCAAACCCTGCCCTAACTTCCCCAGTGACTGATGCAAGCACTTAACTGTCATGTGGCATCCAACACTCTCCTTTGATGTGTGCAAGATTGGTGATATTATTTTGTATACACTTGCACGCGCACACACACACACACACACGCACACACACACACACACACACACACACACACACACACACACACACACACACACACACACACACACACACACACACACACACACACACACACACAGGCCTCTGCTTCTTCCAACAATTTCAGTCTTTCCTCCTGGAATGGGAAGCAGACCATTGCTACTCTCACAATCCCCCTTCCCAGCTCTGCTTTTCTGTTATCTAAGCCATTAATTGAGCTTGGATCATCTGGGTTAAAATCAGGGCTTTATCCCTGTATGCAACAGAGCTGGGCAAGTCTGGAGTTTTGATCTGAATCCATTTCCCTGTTTATGTGTGCTGCAGTTGTAGTATACAGAATTTATTTTTGAAAACAAGTTTTTACTAGTGGAATTTTATGGAGTTTTCTTCACCATTTTTATCTGTAATATCTAGAATTTTTAACTGACTGTGTCCTGCCAGAACAAGTTTAGAGTTTTGTAAGAAGTTCTTATATAATTTGAATGCTTGATCATATTTATTTTCTAACATCTATGTCTGTCTAAGTAAATATATGTCATTATGTTATGAATAGAAAAGTTGGGACAAAATAGCATTTTCATACCTTGGGAAAGTTAGTGGAGTCCAAAACATAGCATAGTCCAGAAAAAAATGTATATGCAAAATCGAGAGCATTGACTAAAGATTGAGGCCTGATGGATAATATGCAATGTTCGGACATATTTTACACAAAGGAAAATGAATGGAAGGGACTGAAGGAAGGGAAATTTAAATGCAATAGGTATTTGAATGCAATAGGGAAATGTAAAGCAGTTTTGATCAAATATGACAAAAAAGTAAGCAGGGGGTGAGCTAGAAAGTAAGTGATCTAGTACATAAGAAAATATTCATACCTTGGTGGTTAAGTGATCCCTTTTCACCATCATACCTCTCAACATCTAAGCACAAGAAATCTGGACAGACCCAAAAAATAATGGGAGACAAAAGCCCAAAATCAGGGGCAAATTTTAAATAATGCTTTTATAAAGGAAAATAGGTAGAATTACATATTTTGTATTAACATGCATTTTATGAAGGATTTGAAATCTGAAATGCAAATGTATGTCATTATTTGGTTGCTTTAATACTTGATTATCCAGAAAAACACAAATTTTACGAGGAACTATCCAAAAATGTGATGCAAATCTCTGGACAGTTGAAAGGTATATCCACCATCAGAATGTTACACTTCTGTGTTCAACCAATTGCTGACATTAAGATGACTTCAGTAAACATCAAGCATAAATTAAGAGCCCTGTCATACAAATCTTTTACACTAGAAGTATTTTCTTATCTCTTAACATTTCTGTATTGGCTTGCATGCCGGCATGCAGAAGCAGAACAGAGTGCTGGCCACATCAAAGTAAACTTATGTGCAAATCAGCAACTATCTAAACAAAGTAATATTCAGATGAATAAATCTTCAAAATTATGTGCCACCCAATAACAATAATAACAACATTTTTATCATTAATACTAAAGAAACGGTATAAGTTGCAAAATGAATCTGACATTTGTCATTATCACTTCCTTCCGGTTTTTGCAAAATTGCACAAGACACTAAAGATAATCACAAGGCCTTCTTTAGTTATGTCAGAAACCTGCGAGGCAACTCCCAGATATGCTCTGAGTTAGTGCAAAATGACAAAAAATACACTGAACCCACAGACATTGTCAACATCCTGGCAGAAAGGTTCAGTGCAAACCCCCCCCCCCCAAAAAAAGAGCAAATGTCTATCCCAACAGAGTGTAGCCTTCCTGAGATCACAGATGCACAGGTGAGAGCTGCCCTCTCCAAAGCAAAAAACACAGCATCAATGGGACCAGACGGTGTCCCAGGCTGCGTCTTACACGAGCTCCAAGAAGAACTAAACCCTCATATAAAGTCACTGTTCAATCTCAGCCTTACTACAGGATATGTACCCAAGGAATGGCATAGAGCAACAGTGGTCCCTCTCCACAAAGGTGGTGCCACAACAGACCCCGGAAACTATCGCCCTATAAGCCTGACTTGCCTGGTCTGCAAAGCTATGGAGCGTATCATCATAAACAAAGACATTGGGACCCCCCAGACACTGGATACTACCCAATTCGGCTTTGTTAAGGGCAGATCTTGCCTCTTGAACCTGGTTGACTTCTTTGAAACAGTTACCAAAGCCATAGATGAAGGGAAGGTAGTCCACACAGCCTATCTGGACCTCGCAAAAGCCTTCGACACAATACCCCACTCTGACATCATAAATAAGCTCACCAGCTTAAATATCAACCCCTATGTCACAAGATGGGTTGCAAACTGGCTCAGGGATAGAACCCACATGGTCAGAATAGCAGGTGCCATGTCAGACTCTAAACCAGTTACAAGTGGCATCCCACAAGGCTCAGTCCTGGGACCTCTCTTGTTTGGTATATATTTCTCTGAGGTACAGGCTAACATGGGTGGACTATGGCTGACCAAGTTCGCAGATGACTGCAAACTGGGTGCCGTAATCGACTCTCTGGCTGACACAAGCATCCTCCAAAAGGGTCTCGCAAAGACAGATAACTGGTGCCAGAGCCATGGCCTAAAGCTAAATGCCAAAAAGTGCATAGTCATCCCCTTTGGGAAAAACAAAGTGCCCACAAATTACCACATAGGTGGTAATCCATTAAGTACGGAAGAAGTGATTTGGGACTTGGGGACCCAAGTAGATAGCAATCCCTCCTTTGACAATCATGTTGCCAAAGTGGTTAGAAAGACATTCTATATAGCCCACCTTATCATGAAAGGGTTCACATCTAGATCAAGAGAGGTCATCGTGCCCCTCTACCCATCATTTATCAGGCCCATTTGGGATGTACCTTACCCGACACCTGCAGCAACTGGAAAGACCCCAAAAGTACCTCACCAAAAGGATCAAGGGGCTCAAACAGATGCCCTATGCAGTTCGGCTAAAGAAACTCCAGCTGTACTCAGTTGCATACCGCCTACTCAGAGGCGATCTGTGTCTGACGTATAAAGCCATGTCCAACCCAGAATTAATGGACATGCTTCACCTCAGGAAATCCAAATCCCTTAGAGCTATATGCTCCAGGGACTTGAACCTCAGCACAGAAATAAATAGGACATGATGGAGGGACAGATTCATATCCCAGAGGCTCCCCTCACTCTAGAACAAAATCCCAATCCATGTTAGGCAGAGCCCCTCACTGACCCTTTTCAAGAGAAATCTTGACGAGTGGATGGGAGATCGTAAGTTTACCCCTGGGATCTCTTCTGTGTCCCTGCTTGACAGAGGTACAGTAAACTAACCTTAAAAGGGCTACTTTCTGTGACCTACTATACAGAGGCACAGTCAACTAATCTAAAAGGGTGGCGAAAGCCAAACACACTCTGGCTAGGCTTATAAATGCCCTAGGGCAGATAGCCTAGTATCAACCTATGAACCTATGAACCTAAGAATGTCAGTTCCATCTTTTTATATATTTAGTAGTACAATTCTAAATGTTGTTTCTCCTTTAACATTTTCAAACATTTAATTTTGCTTCCTCATGGACATAAATCGTAATGCAAAATGCCACAACTTCATTCAGTAAAGCCTGTTGTCTACCCCCCCCCATATGCATTAATTGTACCATGCATAGAATAGCATTTGTCTATTGTATTCCTTGTATGGTGCACAGCACAGTCAGAATAGGCTTCTGAAATAATCAAGAACATGTTGTTTATAAAATGCAAAGCAAATTCTCAGAACTGCCTTAATAAAATATGGGCAGGATTCACGAAGCCTCCGTGTAAGAGTTACAAGGCTTACACGGAGGCTGCAGTTAAACGGTGTGACGTCAGCATGCCATGCATATGCATGAGGGCATGCTGAATCACACCTAAGGTTAACACGGTCCATGTAAGACAGTAGGGGGCGTGTCCATAGGGCGAGCCCTGCAAACGGACACGCCCCCAGAAGAGTAAAAGTCCCGAAAGTAAATCCCCACGACTGAGTCCGTGTAAATGTGAATAAACACAACACAACACATGCCCCCACAGACTATGAACATGTAAAAATGAACATGTTATATATTTATTTTAAGTTTTAAAGATGTTTGCCCGTGAGTGCGCTCGTTTGCGCGGGCATGCCCGGCACTTAGCCACAGTTAGCAGTCAGTGGAAAAGCATATAAGAACTAAATATGCAAAGTAAGCCAAGAAGGAATAGCGTAGCAGTAGAGACGTCGGCTGAAGTGGAGGCAGTCATGGTTCGAGCCCCCACAACATCAATTTTTATTTTTAGTGAAATAAGCACAAAACAATTCCCTGACATATATGTACATATATAAAATTATATTTTATATAAAATGTAATGAAATGGGCCATGTATTTTGAAAAAATGTGAGATAATAAAAACAAAAAAAAATGTCAGATGTGCCTATAGCTGAACTACACTCTAACAAGTTGAGTATATCTGCCCGTAGGTGAGCAGTGTTTTAACAGGTGTAAAATGAGTGCCCGTAGGTGAGTTGTGGTTTAACAGGTGTAGAAGGAGTGGCCGGGGTTGAGCAGAATACCAACACACTGAAACTGTGTGCCCGTAGCTGAGCTGAGTGTAATATGCATGCTGACGCCAAATGGCGCGTAAGCCAGCTAACCGACAAGCAACGTTGAGCAAGCTGTATCAAAACTGCCTTTACACAGACACACCTCCTAGCCTGTGTAGACAGTCATAAAATATAAAAAGCAATGGCCAGGCTCGAACTCAGGATACCATGCACCATAGTCAAAGTACTGAACCACTAAGCCATGACAGTTGCTCTTAGAAATGCAGTAATAGCATATATATAGGAATGAATGGAAAGAGGAGCATGACAAAGCAGGTTTTGTGAAGCTGATACAATTCCAAAATGGCCAATCACAGATAAGTGCGGGAAAAACAGCATATATAAGCCCCATAGGCAGGAATACACAGCATAACCGATTGTGGAACCAATTTGCAGTCAGGATGGCAGGTGTAGGAGAGGGTAGTTGCTTCTGAGCACAGAGGTGGGGCATTGAGGAGTCCAAATATATGGTTTGGCTCCTCGTCCATGATCATGAGGCCCAACTCATGCAGGGCCAGGTCCTGTGGGGAGCATATAGGGCTGAGGCATGGGACCGGTTGGCACATGATCTCACCAGTGCCACAGGAATACCAAGGGCTGGTGAACAGGTCCGTCACCACCATGTGGACCTGAAGAGACGGAAGCAGGACCAACTGAACCATTGGATCCAGGAGGCCCGGCAAATGCCCAACGCCCCACTATTGAGTAAGTTACATGTAATTATTTATGTAAGAAATTAACCTAGCTGATATTATGGAGATGTGTATTCCAATATTACTTCATTGATATTGCAGCTGCAGGTGTCCATTCTGTGAACCGTCGAGCCTATGCCAATAGGCTGGTGCAGTTGTGCCACCAGGCAGGTCAGTAATCCTCTCCCTGTAACTGTAAAAAAATATAAGTATGACAGCTTGCAAAAGAGTGCAGTGTAGTCACTTATTAATAAAAAGTGCAAGTAACAGTGTAAGAGAGTTTGCAAGTATTGTTTGGTTACAAAAGTGTGATGCAGCCTGTAATCCAAAAATAAAAACGAAACAAGTCTGAAATAAAGATGTTCCACCTGTAATATAATAGTACATAACCTGCAGCAGGCTGAAAAGTACAGCTACAGAAGCTGAGTAAAACACATGTGTGAAATATATCCCTGTTTAAATTCTGAAACATGACACAAGTGAGACTGTTGGAAAGGATTGTTATAACTAAAAGTAAAACATGTCAGTAAAGCCTAGAAGTAAGTACCATCCTGAATTGTAAAAATAAAACAAGTGAGAGAGTGTGAGAAAGAGGTATGAATCCACCAATAAAGTAGTAATAACTCCTGAATAAAGTATACTGCAGTCAGTACAGAATGAAATGAATGTGACAGGCAGAACCAAATGGCAACATGTGTTGAAAAAAGTACTGAAGCTGGAATGTGTGTCCCAAAATCTGGATATGTTGCTCTCAGTTTGCAATATGCAGATAGTATGGTTGTATGAAATACCAAACATCCACAGTTGTCTATAGCCATATAAAGCAAATGTAGCAGGATGATGTAGCTGAACAGAGCCAGATATGAATGTGTATGAATAAATATGAAATGTATATTGATGTAGCAGTAACATTCCTATCACCAACCTGAATAAGTTGTCACATAGGAAACTGTAGTCAGACCTGTAGTGTGTATATATCTGCAGCTAGTAGAAATGTACAGCATATGTATAGGTATTTGAAGTTGTTAATGAAATATTTCTTCACCCTACCCTATAACCACAAATAATCCATTCCACGTGAATTGGGTATGTGTATTCACAATTAACACCCCTGGACAATTGTCCTGTTGGTTCATACATATTTGCATGTACGTTGATGCATGTGCCCTGTTCATACATCCAAACCTGATGGCCTGTTGCCATCACTCAACCCTGCATGTTGTTGGAATGTGTACTGTTGTTCAATTTATGCATGTGTTATGCTTGCTGTTCAACGGCTTGAATTTATGGGTATTTGGTTAATGGGAATACTAATGCATGCTGTTACAACTAATAATTGTGAATGGTATTGCACGTTACTAACCCAAACTGTCACTAAATAATGCAAAACATAGGACAACAGGGAAGGCGGGTTCCAGCGGACCCACCTCTCCCACCTCAGCTGGTGAGTGCACCTGGCAGTAGTGCCCAGGCCGGACCCTCCTCCAGTGGCCCTGTGCCGCCTGCAGGTGGAAGAGCTGCAGGGGATGGGGCTCGTCCCCCCTCTGCAAGTGTGGCCGGAGGAGAACATCCACTCACCCTCTGTAGTGTCCGGACTGTGGTGCGTAGGGAGATCCGGCATGCTGTGCTTGGGCCCCTACGCCAGCTTGAGGCACGGGTGGCACAACTCATGGGTGTGCCTGCTGCCCAGCCTACACAGCCCCCAGTACAGCCCCATCCTGGGCAGTGAAGGCACAGTGGCAACTGCCCATGGGTGGGGATCTCAGTTCCACTGTTGCCATCTGTGGGCTCATGGGCTCGAGATATCCAAACATCAGTGCCCGTCAATTGTGTAACCCCCCCACATGTGTCATACACCACCCCTGTATGCGTCTTGTTTGTCTTGTCTGTTAACCTCCCCTACTTACCTCCCCAGCTATACCGACTTCCCGTACCTGACATACCACTCTCACCTGAAAAAAAAAAAGAGCACTCTGTACCCACAAAAAAATTACGCCCCATACATAGCTGCCCATTTTGCACACATGTCTGCTGGACATGTAAACTGGCAATTACAATTGGCTGTACAACAAATATTATTGTTGTCCTCACACCTCTCTCAGGGGTGGAAGGTTTCAAATTTCACACCAAATTACAAACATATGCACAGCTGTTGCTGACGAAAAATGGTCAACTATGAGCCTTTCCTACATCCCTCCTGCAAAACCCGAGCTTGTTTTCCTACTGTCCTACCCTCTTTGTGCCCCCTTTTTCACCACTTTCCTATCTCCCCATTTTCTTTTCTTTAAAAGAAAATAGCGCGGGTGTGCGCGAGAGTAAGTACTTTTAAGCAGTAGTAAGCGGGTGTGCGCTTTTGTGCACTTAGCTAAGCGTGTGTGCGCGAAGCTAAGCAGCAGTGCGCATGCGTGACCTCCACGCAAACCAGCGCTAACCTGCTTACAACTGCTTAAAAGTGCCTTAGTCACTCTGAATGACAAGGCCTGTAGTTTTCTCAGCAGCAAAATAAAATTCCTTCCTCAGTCTCAAACCCAGGACCTTGGAAACACTAGTCTGCATGACTTACCACTAAGCCATGACTGCTATACAAGAACATTGTGCTGAAAGAAATATATCATAAAATAGTAGGAATTAATGTAAAGGGAATATAGCAAGTCTAGTACACAAAGCATGTCATGTATATTTACTGTCAAATCTAGTGGATTTGTAAAATAGTACTGTGTGCTGAGAAACAGTCATGCTAGTTGGTAGCTACTAGGTAATAATGTCACAATAGCATTTGGCAATCCACACACATACTCAGAGCAGGATAAACACTGCCATAGTTGAATAGTTAAGAGATCAGACATAGCAACTCTGACTGAGTTACAGGGATGTCCCTGATGTGAAAACAAATGTCAACTGTGCCCCACTGACACCCTGTCAAATGTACTAACAGTAGGCAGAAAGGTATAACTACACATGCAATGGTAACTATGACTGACTGAAGGTATGCACCACCTGCACGTCACAAATGGTGTACTAATACATATGCTTGAAATAACCCACAGTCACAACTGCAGAATATCAGAATATGTCATTGGAGTATCCCACTGCTATGTACCATTCCATGAGGCTGATAAAAGATGCACCGGAGAGTATCTGAGGCCTGCTCAGCAGCATGATCAAATACCCTGTAAGTGTCAAGGCCCACACCATGGCCAGACCACACTGCATGCAGTAACACCCTATCACAACAAACACATAGGGAATTGCTGCCCAAACAGATTTAGCAAGCATTACAAGCTGTGAATGTAAATGGAAACTAGGAAAGCCATAGCAACACATTACAGGAAAACACCTAGCAGGCATACAAGGAGTGAATGTAAAGGCCAAATATTGAAGCCATAGCAACAGATTGCAAGAGCCACTGCTATATACCAGTTACACCACAATCCCCACAGGAAAGCACACACACCCATATACACAGTATTACTAGTCGTAGGTGTCAGTTTACATACACATGGAGAAGAGGACACTGGAGGAAGGAATACTCAGCTTACAGAACAACATGCATTGCAGTGTCTACAACACAGCCTGAAATATGAGAGACATACCAACCCTTACACTCACAGAACAGTGTCCACAGCAAACCAGCGTGGTCCCCACCCTGATAATCTGAAAGGGCTACGCCTACCTAACAGACCTTTTTATAGCACAGTCCTGTAATCACAGTGAGAACTGCAATCACTACACAACAGGCTGCGTTCAATTAGTAAATGTTGGCTAACAATTGGTGCAGAGGTCATCACATGGACATGTACAGATACCTACAAAAGCATCCTGTACTCCCAGTCCACACATGCAATACTTTCATTGCACCCGCTGGAGGTAGAGAGAGAGAGAGAGAGAGAAAGAAAGAAAGAAAGAGAGAAAGAGAAAGAAAAAAAAACTGTAACAACAAAACAAAGAGGTTGACAGCAGGCCAAGTAACTGCAAGCCTACGCAAACAGCTGCAACAAACACAGGTAATGTAAAGTACTACTATAATAGTCTACATACTGTGAACCCTCCAGATGTGTTATTGGTCTGTATCTATGTATATGAAGATGTGCATAGGGCCGGGGACATACTGCAACTGTCACTGAAGGCTCTACATACATATGTATGTGAAGGTAGCTATGTGCACATAGCAATGTAGGTTGCAGTGCAATGTACAAGTAGGTTGTACAGTAATGGATGTTCAGCAGTACGTTACTGTGTGTATACATATGTGGAACTAAAAAGGAGTATATATATATATATATATATATATATATATATATATATATATATATATATATATGTGTATGTATATCGAGATATGTATATATATATATATATATATATATATATATATATATATATATATATATATAATATGCATATGTGTATACATAGATAGAGAGGGATGTAGAAATACATAGACATATATAGTTTCACAGTGTCATAGTTTAGTACTAGGCTATCTGCAGACAGTGTATAGAACAGATTTATAAACTTGCGCCTCTGTATAGTAGTGACACAGTGAAGACCCTCCTACATAATAGCATTAGTTTACTGTGCCTCTGTCTAGTAGTGACACAGAGATGACCCCTGCTGTAAACCTATGATCTCCCATCCACTCATCAAGAATTCACATGAAGAGTGTCAGTGAGGGCCTCTGCCTAACATGAACTGGGATCCTGTTCCACAGTATGGGAAGCCTCTTAGTGATGGATCTGTCCCTACAGTATGTCCTATTCATATGTGTGCTGAGGTTTAAATCTGTTGCTGTTGTGGTTCTGATGGATTTGGATTGTATGAGGTGGAACATGTCCATCAATACCTGATTGGACATGGCCTAGTACATCAGGCACAGATCACCCCTACGTAGGCAGTATGCTATGGAATAGAGCATGAGTTATGTTAGTCTGGCAGCATATGAAAGTTGTTGGAGACCCTTGATCCTCCTGGTGATGTACTTATGGGGTCCCCCTAGCTGTTGCAAGTGCCAGGTGAGGTACATACCAAATGGGGCATAGTACACAGTCATGGGCCTGATAAGGGAGGAGTATAGGGGTACAATGACCCCTTTTGATCTGGATGTGAATTCCTTCATGATAAGGTGGGCAAGGTAGGAAGTCTATCCAACCACTTTGGCAATGTGGGTGTCAAATGAGAGGTCAGTATCGATCAGTGTCACCAGGTCTCCGATTACTTTATCTGTACTTAGTGGGTTACTGTCTATGTGATAATATGTGGGTACCTTGTCCATCCAAAAGGGTATGAGTATACATTACGTGGCATGCAGTTTAAGGCCATGACTCCGGCACCAGTTGTCAGTGTCCGTGAGGCCTGTCAGTAGGATGTATGTGTCAGCTGGTGTATCGACTATGGCACCTAGTATGCAGTCATCTTTGAACATTGTCAGCCACTACCCTCCCATGTCTGCTTCCACATCTGAGAATTATATGCCGAACATGAGTGGTCCCAGGACAGAGCCCTGTGGGACACCACTTGTGACTGGCTCTGAGTCTGACATGGCACCAGTGAGTTTGACTGTAGGGTTTCTATCCGTTAGCCGGTTTGCAACCCATCTTGTGACATATGGATTTGCATTTCAGCTGTTGATCATGTCTATGATGCCTGAGTGCGGTATTGTGTCGAAAGCCATAGGCAAGTCCAGGTAGGCTGTATGGACCGCTGTGCCCTCGTCAATGGCTCTAGTGACTGATTTGAAAAGGTCAACCAGGTTCATAAGGCAGGATCTGCCCTCTGCAAAGCCAAACCGGGTGGGATCAAGTGTCTAAGTCCCCAATGTCTCTATGTATGAGTTCCATAATGATCCTTTCCATAGCGTTGCAGACCAGGCTGGTTAAGCTTATGGGGCGGTAGTTACCAGGGTCTGTAGAGGTGCCTCCTGTGTGGAGTGGGACTACTGTTGCTGTATGCCAGTGTCCAGGAACATATGCTGTAGTAAGGCTATGGTTGAACAGCATTTAATGTGCGTGTGTAGCTCCTCTTGGAGTTCACGTAGCATGCAACCTGCAATACCGTCGGGTCCCATTGATGCTGTGTTTACAGCTTTGCTGAGGGTGGTTCCCAGCTGGACATCTGAGATGACAGGGAGGTTACAGTCAGCTGGGATAAGTAATTCCTCATGTGTGGATGAGGGAGGGGAGAAATCTGCACTGAACCTGTCTGCCAGAATGTTGGCATTATCTGTGTGTTCAGTGTAGCGTTTGTCACTGTGAACTAACTTTGAACATATCTGAGGGTTCCCACCCAGGTGTGTAACATAGCAGAAGAAGGCCTTGTGGTTATCTGTAGTGTCCATAGCGATGTCCCTCTCATTGTTGGCCTTGCATGTTTGTACGACAAAACGTATCTTTCTACTACTGCTGATCAGAGATGCCTTAGCTCTATGGAATTCTGCTCTGCCGTGCAGTAGCTACCTTCTGTTGTTATACAATTTGTTCAATGCTGGGGTCCACCAGACAGGACGCCTGCCCTTGGTGGAGAGGGTCTTGGTTATATTTGTGATTGCATGCTCCATGCATTCTTGGAGATGTCCGTAGAAAGCATATGTGAAGGTGTCTGCATTGTGGGAAGTGGTTTCCACTGGCCCAGTGGGCATTAAGGATACCAACTCAGTTATAAGAAGTGTAAAGTTGGCATGTGAGAGGTTTCCCACTGTAGTCTTTTGTGTTGTGGGGGAGGTGGGATATGTATATCCAGGGGGATTAGTCTGTGGTCAGATGTGACTAGTGAGGGATATACTTCCGGTGTGTAGCACATTGTCCCCATGTTTGTGATGATCAGGTCTAGTATATTATCTCCCGTTGTGGGAGAGGTGACTAGCTGTTCCATTGCATTTGACTTAGTGAATTCCGGGAACCTTTGGGCTAAGGTGTTTGGGGTAGAATAATGCACCCAGTGTATGTTAGTGTAGTTGAAGTCTCCCAATATGATGGTGTGTGGTGGGACATTCATATCCTCCAATGTCTTCAGGAAGGCTGACTGTGGTTCCTGAGATTGGGAGGGTGGTCTGTAACATGCTACCAGTTGTATAGCAGGTTTGCCTATGGTTATCTGCACCTGGATGGTCTGTGATGCTTCATGTATTGCCACTAACCTGGAGGTGTGGGTGTCCTTCATGAATATGGACACACCCCCTCCCTTTTTGTTTTGTCCCGAGTCCTGGGGCCAAAAAGCATGATACGGGGTATAGCCTGGTACCACTGGTGTGCTCTCAGGAGCCTTGAACCAGGTTCTCACTTACTGCACAGACATCGAGATTGGTAGAATATGTACGTACAGATATATGTAATACACACATACATATATAGATATATGTAGAGACATATACATATACAGATAGATCTGACTGACAACAGATATGTCTGTATATGACTATCTCTCTCTCTGTCCCACCCCCTCTCACTCTCACTCTCCTGTGTCTCTCTCTCACTCTCTCCCCCTCTCTCCCCACATCTATATGTATATATCTACATCTATATATACATATTTTATATACATATATACAAACATATATATATATATATATATATATATATATATATATATATATATATATATATATATATATATATATATATATATATATATATATATATATATATATATATATATATACTGTGTGAGGCACATGTGTGCAGATGTCTTGCAACAAGTGCCTGGTGTCAAAGGCATGGAGTGAACACCAGTGTGGATACTGGAGTACCATACCCCATTCAAAAACACTGACAGCAATAACCACCACATATGTGCATGCCTGCCCACCACTGCATGTGTCAGCAGGGAACAGGGGCAACAAGTGTACAATAGGCTCCACATTGATATACACAGTGGCACACTAGTCCTGTAATACCTGTACATGGAATGTGTCAGCGGACATGGTGTGTCAGCTATGGACATGTAGGTCACTGTACCCCTCCACACCCCACGATGTCCTACACGGTATGTACCTCCCATGACAGCTACAAATATGGAGAAGGACACAGACATATGCAAGTAACTGTGTCAATGCACTCAAACACAATACCTATGCAGAGTGACTGACAAGACCACAGAGCGCACACAGACTACCTACATAGAGGTTACCACTGCTGGATATGCATAGTTCGGTCACACCCATGACAGTTGTCTAACAACCATGGTAACACCTCCAACATCCACAACACAAATTACCTATGTCTGTTGTCCTTGTCACTGCAGTATAGAGCACATGGTTGAGGTACAGGACCCTACCCACAGATACGACATACCCTGTAGTAGACCACACAGAATTAAGAAGCAAGGCTCCCCATGAGACAGACATACCCCTGCTGAATGTTATGCAGATAGGTAATATGCCATATGAGTCACCCTGTGTAACTGTTTGTAAGGAGCATGTGTCACAAGGGGCAGGGTAGCATAACAGTATGCTGCTGTAGGCCCAGGGCCAAAAGCACACTACCTACCTAAGCCACAATGCACACCTATGAACACATTGCAAACGAAATATGTGAGGTGGAATGAGTGTGCTAGTGACTGGGTGCATGTTGTGTACTGGTGTGATTGCTCACCATGACTGTCTGTCTGTCATGGTAGTGTGTGTGTCCTTGGTGTGAGGCCAGAGACAGGTGTGTGAGGTATTGGGATCAACACATACTACATTGCCATATGTTGTGCTGTGTTACCCTGTATGTAACTGTGGTGTAGGTAGAGTTATGGCAAGTAAGAGTAGTGTGCATTACCAGTGAAATATGTAACGTGCATTGTGTGCAGTGCATGGGCTGATAATGTTCCCCATACAGTACCTTGATATAAACCCCCAGTGTGAGGTTGTGTATTGTACCTGAAACAGTGTGTTGACTGCTGCAGTATACTAGTCTGTCGTATGGAGTGTGCCAGTTACTGTTGCACAGTTGTCGGATGAGCACTGATATCTGGTCATTTACATGTGTATCCCCCAAAAGACAGACAGATGCTATATATGGTGTTTAAGTTATATCACTGCAGTCGAGTATTATGTGTATTATGTGTGCCATAGTTTGCTGACAGATATTGCTGACATATTTTCCTTCTCCTTTTCAGGGCTATGGTTCACCAGCAGAACCCTGTCTACTCCACTGCAGACGAGGAGGAGATACACCAGAGCCTGGTTCGGGATTTTGCTGTACACTTTTCCTGCCCCAGCCAGAACCAGCAGGAGAGGGCTGCACTGTGGCAAGACCTGGTCTGTTGGGTAAATGACATAGGCACACATAACCGGACATATGAGCAGGTACGCCATCACTGCAGTGATTTAATTAGAAATGTCCATCAGCGTGCGTCGGATATCCACAGGCAGCAGCTTGCCACAGGTGGTGGGGTGTCTAGACATCCCCCCCTCACCAGACTGGAGGGACTACTCCTAAGTGTTGTGGCTCCAGCCCAACAGCAATAGCAGCAGCATACATGTGTAATGATGGAGGCTGGAGCCACACAGCAGCAGGACACGGAGCGTGCAGGTAACATGCCATGTGTATAGTTGACCGTTCTGTACACTGTTAGGTTATGCACGTGTGAGGTGTGTCCTCATTTTGTAGCTGTAATCTTGGTAATTATTGTGCAAGAGTGATATCCTCAATATCTGCAGTACACCTGTGAAAGCTAACTGTTGCACTACTGAACTGTATCATGCCCACAGTATCAATGGCACAGTTGTTCCCACTGACAATAAATGTCTCTTTTCTGCAGGTCCCTCTGGTGTAACAGCAAGGCAGCCTATCCATGCTGGTGAGTGTGTAATACCATTACCTTCAATACTCTTGATACTAATAGTAATAATAGGCTGAAGCAGTAGTGCTATGTGTTTGATTGCAGGTGTGATTGTGTCTGTGGGTTGATATCTCATATACTGAGGTGTGTGCATGTGTGCATGTGTGCATGTGCCCATGTGTGCATGTGTGCATGTGCCCATGTGTGCATGTGTGCATGTGTGCATGTGCCCATGTGTGCATGTGTGTATCAGTGGTGACATTGTGTACACATTGTAAACTGTGTTTCTTGTCTTACTCCCACAGGTTCTGGTGCTGCTCTGGTGTTGTACAGCAGGGAACCTGAATCAGCTGCTGTGGATAGTGATAATGATGATACTTGTGTAATGGCACAGGTAGGTGTGCCAGGGTCCGTCATTGGTCAGCCAATTGACACTACACAGCTGTCGACCCCATCAATGCGCACGGTCATCCTGCCAATACATCCTTTGTCACCAATGTCCCTAGGTGATGGACAGGATACAGTGGGCATTGACCAGGGTAATGTGGTACCGGTGGCACATGCATCCCCACACAGCAGCCATGGCCAGGGTCCTGACATGGTACCACACAGGCAGACGTCCAGGGGTTCTCGTGGAAGCATCCATGGGTGTGCCGCCCCTGTCAGACGTGCCCACAGAGGTCTTTCAACCTCAGCTATGTTTCGGGCTGTAATGCAGGCACAGTCACGTATGGAATGGTACACCAGACAGGGTCTGAGGGAGCTGAGAGAATGTCACACAGCCATGAGTGACAGTATGCGTGATGTTGCGGCTGCCATTCGTAACTTCACCGAGGTCATTGACAGACGTTGGGGGACACATTAGATCTGTTCCACAACTACATGTCCATGAGCCAGGGCAATGGTGGACGGTTGAGGCATCGACGTGGCCGTATGCCAGCAACAGCAGCAGCTGGCAGCCGTTGCAGATGACAACAGGCCCGCGGCCGCTCACATAGTGCCAGCAGCAGCCCCAGCAATGCTGGGTCTGTGCTGTCATCAGACCGCCCCTGGAGACCACGTGCACGTGGCGCTGGACAGTCCCAACAGGGACCTGTCTCCAGTCACCAACCACCTGCTTCTGATGACAGTAGCCAGTCTGGCTTAGTACCTGTAGCACCCCTGCCAGGCACAGGTACCGTGTCCGTGGCCACAGACAGTGATCTGTATGACCTGGCAGGTACAGTCTGTGGCTGTCCACAAACACCTGTATATGGCAGCCATGAGGTGGGACTGTGTGCATTCATACACACATGCAAAGTGATAACACCTAGGGCTACCGCATACACGCACACACTGCATCAACATTGCCCCATCTTGTACTGCTGTCCCTCACCAACACACACACACAGACATGTCAATTGGTTGTATCAGTGGCAGACTCAGGCATACCAGGTACATACCCTGTGCATATGATGAAACTGTGCCACCTCCTGCGATCTGTAAAATTGGTGCAGGAACAGGTTAACATGGTGCTGATGCACAGGGTGACTACATAGACGTATTGTAATAGTATGATGTTGACAACAGTACAGTGTAATGATATCATTGTGGGTATTTACCAGCATGCCTGATGCAGTTACAGTATGAATGTCATTGTATTGTTTTGTACACCCATAGTAATTACCACAGTGTTCTGTCTGCACATCTTTGCATACTGGTGGTGAGGCTGTCAAGGGATGGCCACCTACATAGGTAGCACAGGGGATACAACAATGTACATATTGATACTCAATGATGGTCATGTCAACTGCGAGTTGCATGCTGTCCACACACGACTCTGCAATGCGGATGTGTCAGGATGTTGATATCTATGCAGTACTACACAACAGGTTCAAGGCTCACAAGAGCACACTAGCACTACAAGGTCACACCTCACACCATGCATGACAGCACCAAAACACAGAACTAACTATGACAGGAGGGAGAGTGTCCATACATGTCAAGGATACTGTGGTGCCAGGACAGGTAGCATACATCATACTAAGTCTGGAACTGCTGAGTGAGGGCTCAGTGTCTGTTATTTGACATGTGTATTATTACAGGTATGAGCACTTGGGTATCAGGCCAGTTATTCAACATTACGAAGGTACGTGATCAATACACTTGTGTGGGGTGTGGCTGGACCCAGCCCGTCTGACCTGTGAATGTCTGGGTACTGGCTTATAGTACCTGCATATATGCACTGTTACCTACTGGAAGTCGTACACATTGTTTGTTGTAGCATAGTCTACATACAGGCCTGCTGACTGTAGCTTTGTTTGTATGCATGTTTGCCTGTTATGTTCCTGAAACACTGATTTCACCTGCAGTGCAGATATACAGTGCCTCTGTGGATCCCTATTGACATCTGTATTGCTTACTGTACTGATGTCCATGTGTCACTTGACAGAACGTCACTGTTTGTCCTGTTTGCATGTAGCTTGCCTGTAACACATTGCATATGACTTACCTTGCATTTGCTCAAGACAGCATTCATATATGCCAGCACTAACAAATCAGGAGCACTACACCCTCACATAGTCACCTTGAGTACCTTGTTCCCCATTGGCCCTATGTGTCGTTACTTAGTATGGGAGTCACAATGCTATGGTAGCATGTGCAAAGGTCACCTGTCGATCTACTCTCAGGTCCAGTTGGTGAATCTGTGAGTCATGTGGCAATGTTACAGCTGCCTCATGTACACAGACAACCCTCTCCCCTTCCCATACACGTAGAACACATGTGAGAGATGCAACCACATAGCCAAACTGGGGGCTAAGCTCTGTTAACACAGCACTGGCATTCCCTGTCAGGTGGAGTGGGATACTACAGTGAATACAGTACCAGTCTCCCATAGACCGCAATCCAACCACAGAAACACACAGGTACATTATTGGACTTTCAGAATAGCATCCTGCCTGAACAGCTGACACCTGCAAAGCAGACACACAAGCAAACGTTAAGCCAGAGCAGAGCACATGCAACACATAGCTCACAAAGCCTGTGTGCCAAACAGTCACAGGCCATACGGCTTGACAACACACTTGCTACAGTTGTATGAGGTACCTCTATCATCACGTACACTGAGGTCCTGCTCCCAGGCTGAACAAGGTGACAGTCACGCTGAGCTGCCCATCGGGCACTATGATCCACCACATAACACAGGCATACCGGTCACTCCAAGGCATGTAGAAGTATGACTCAGTCATTGTCTGTGCCAGTGTGAATGACCTCTGACGCACCTCCCTGGACTACATGTTAGGGGACATAGAGGGGCTCTCTGAGCTTGTGGCACAGGCTGGTATGACCCTGGCCTTGAGTAGCATCTCACCCTCACCGAGAATGCTGCCACAATATGTAGACAGGATCATCAGTTTCTGCAATTAACGTATGTTTCAATGACATTCAAAGGGGATCCAATGCCTGTCAGTGTGGGATTACATGCTGGACAAGCCACATTGCTTTGCTTGGGACAGCTTGCACCTGTCACCCATGGGCCGTTGTATATTGGCAGAGGCTGTTGCTACACACATAGTGCCTTTGTATGCAAGGCTGACATTACATAGCCACCTACACAGGTATCACTCGGGATAGGACACTAATAGAAATGCTACTCAACAGCAGCAGTGTAAACCTCAAGATGCATGCAGTGGAAACTGTCCTTAGCATGGGGTACAGCAATATCCGTGCAGTAACAGACTCCTGGTACAAGGCTCCCAGGTGCACACCATCAGTGCCAGGTCATTCCTGATACCATGCTTGTCATCCCCTACACATGCACCAAACCAGAACAGGGGGGATGTATCCAAAGGCATCTCAAATACACACACCCCCAGGTTGGTGGCACTGCACAAAGCATCAGAGCCTCTCCATGTGCAACTCACAGTGGGTTAGACTGCCTTCAAGTTCATAGCCTGGCACACACCACACTCCCATACCCAGGAAACCCACTTGGCCTTCCTGACAACACTGGGAATATGACGGTCTCTACACACACCATTATATGGTTGTACTGTGACTACCCAAACATAGAGTGTGAGCATTACTCTAGCTGCAAGACCCTATCTGAAGGGTTCTTATCATTCATTCCCTGCATTGCTATGGAACAACTTGTCACCACTCCCACAAGTGGTGACAACATGCTGCACCTGTTCATCACCAACATGTGGACTATATGCTCCAGACCAGTCATGTATCCCTCGCTGGTGAGATGACACCATCTACAACCCACACTGTATAGCACATACCACATGCAGCCCCTGCACAGAACACCACAGTCATACAGTTGTCTGATGCATATTCCATGTATTCACATGAGGCAGGCTTCGGACATGTGAACTCTTGCAGTTCACAGGTACGTATGTGTAGGTGGCACACACATACATCATGTGTGCATTGACATTACTGATATAATGTATGTCGTGCAATATTGGGAACAACACCCCACACACATGGACAAACTGTGTGACAAAAATACACATGGCGTTTGTAGGATACAAACCCCTACCTAACTATGTTATGACACTTGTGAGAGACGCAGTAGCAGAGTGCGCTATTTGCATTACTGGGGGGATTGCTTTCTCCTGCTGTACTTATAGGGTGCTGGCATCATCAGTGTTTAGACAGTGGAATATGCAGCATGTGTTGTGTAGTAATAGTTGCCAAAAGGGACATTTTTCTTACACATGGAATTGCACACACTACGCCCCCACACACATTCACACACACACTGAGCACTTGCAGGATTCATACCCCTACCTAACTATGTTATGACACTTGTGAGAGATGCAGTAGCAGAGCACGCTATTTGCATTACTGGGAGGATTGCTTTCTCCTGCTGTACTTATAGGGTGCTGACATCATCAGTGTTTAGACAGTGGAATTTGCAGCATGTGTTGTGTAGTAATAGTTGCCAAAAGGGACATTTCTCTTACACATGGAATTGCACACACTGCTCCCCCACACACATTCACACACACACTGTGCACTTGCAGGATTCAAACCCCTACCTACCTATGTTATGCCACTTGTGAGAGATGCAGTAGCAGAGCGCGCTATTTGTATTACTGGGAGGATTGCTTTCTCCTGCTGTACTTATAGGGTGCTGACATCATCAGTGTTTAGACAGTGGAATATGCAGCATGTGTTGTGTAGTAATAGTTGCCAAAAGGGACATTTCTCTTACACATGGTATTGCACACACTACTCCCTCACACACATTCACACACACACTGAGCACTTGCAGGATTCAAGCCCCTACCTACCTATGTTATGACACTTGTGAGAGACACATTAGCAGAGCACGCTATTTGCATTACCGGGGGGATTGCTTTCTCCTGCTGTACTTATAGGGTGCTGACATCATCAGTGTTTAGACAGTGGAATATGCAGTATGTGTTGTGTAGTAATAGTTGCCAAAAGGGACATTTCTCATAGACATGGAATTGCACACACTACTCCCCCACACACATTCGCACACACACTGAGCACTTGCAGGATTCAAACCCCTACCTAACTATGTTGTGACACTTGTTAGAGATGCAGTAGCGGAGCATGCTATTCACATTACTGGGTATAATTTTGCTCCTGATATATGTATAGTGTGCTGACATCATTATGGATGAAGAGGTATGTACATCTGTTACTATCCATCAGTACAGGGGAGAGCATATCTATGCATTAACTTTGCACAGGCACAGTGGCCTACTGTACTGTGGAGGCAGGCGCCAAATACACTGTGGATAGCCTTCTGTATTCCCTAGGGACAACAGTCAGGTATTGCACTCTACGGCCATATGTTTACCTGTCAGATGCAAGTATCTGTTGCTCATATACTGTTTGTGGGTCTTTATTGCCATAGCCTTCCCTATCTCTATAAACTAAGTGTGTACTGTGGGAGATGTTTACATATGAGTGGGATCCAGTACTTTACTTATGCCTCTGTTGTAACTACACTGTGTGCACTGGGCAGATGTCTGTATTGTGGGAGGTTCCTGTGTTAGCATATAGAAATACCAGATATGTGTGTGCAACTGCTGAACTGTGACATGGCCTAAGTGTGTGAGCATGCCCAGTTCGCAGTTTGTATGGCTTCTTGACTGCCACGTCTCATTTATCTAAGTGTGCGAGCATGCCCAGTGTGACCTTTCCTTATGTTGGGATCTGTGGACCACCACATTTCTGTTTGTGTGTGGACACCATCTATATATTACATGTACAGTTGAGTGTTGGACATCAGGTTGTGTTCTTACTGCCCAACTGCTTTGTGTCTGAACCTAACAGGCATTTTGCTGTGCCTGTAGGGTCACCATGGGATAGTTTGCATACAGTTGTCATCATCCTTTCCTGCTGACCAAACAGTTGTATTGTCGTATAGTGTACTGGTGCAGAACTTTCACTGTGGTGGACAGTATAATCGGTTTCAGTCCTATCACTGCTTGTAAAATTTATAGTGAGCACACCAGACTGGTTGAGGGCCAGTTGTGCAGATATGACCATGTTGCATTTTGTTCAGATATGGACAGCATAGTACATGATTGTCCGACATTGTTAATGTATTCCACAACTTGTGTGGACAGTGACAAACAATGGCCATGTGCCCTAGTCCATTTGTAATGCTAGTCAGAGAGTGTTTGTCCTTCAACACACATTTACTGGTGTTTGCCATGACATATGTCACGGTTAGTGTGCTGTGCCTCTGTCTACCCGTGACATACAGGTGATATCCAGGGTACACCTACCATCTCCTATCCAGTCATCATGATTCCTCTGGATGACAGTCACTGAGGGACTCCCTGGATATCCTGTAGTGGGAGTTTAGTCATGAGTGGAGTGAGCTTCTGGGTTATGGACTAATCGGTACAGCATGTCCTGTTTATGTCTGTGCTGGGGTTCAGGCCTGTCAGCTGCATAGGTCACCAGCATTCAGTGTTTACATGGTGCCAAATGTCCATTGATACCAGGTTGGTCATGGCTCTATACATTAGGCACAGTTCACCTCCAGCCAGGCAGTATGGCACTGTGTGGAGCTGCAGTTTCTTTACTCAAGCGACACATGGCATCTGTTACAGCTCTGCAATCCTCCTGGTGGGGTATTTGTGTGGTCTTTCCAGTTGCTGCAGGTGTCTGCTATGGTACATCCCTGAAGGGCCATTGTACACAATTGTGAGGCTGCTGATGGATGACTGGAGAGGCACATTGACCTACCCTAACCAAGCTGTGCTTACCTTCATGATTAGGTGGGTATATGGTATGTTTCTGTAACCACTACAGACACATGGTTGTCACATGCAGGATATCTATCACCTTGTGTCCCCAGGTCTCTTATTGCTCCTGATGTACTTACTGGGTTAACACCTATGTGGTAATTTCTGGCCATGTACTGTGTTTCCACGGGGTTGACTATACACTATTCTGCATTTAGCTTGTTGACATGGCTGTGGCACCACTTGTCTGTTTCTATGTGTGCCTTTTGTAGGTTGCTTGTGTCAGCTGGAGGGCCCGATATGGTGGCCAGTTTGTAGTCCTCTGCGAACCTGTTCAGACAGAGTCCTTCCATGTTGACCTGTACCTATGTGACATATATAGCATACAAGAAAGGTCCCAGGACCATGCCTTGTGGGATGCCAGTTGTACCTGGTTTGCAGTCTGCCATGGCTGCAGCATGTCTTCCAGGTCAGTTCTGTCCTTGAGCTGGTTTGCAACCCATCTACTTGCATAGGGGTTTATAGTTAGGCTGGTGAGCTTATCTGTACCGCCAACTAGTGGGCCCTTTCAGATTCTAGCACTGCCGCCCGTGCAGCTGAAAGCTGATATTAGGCTTTGGTCTTTTATAGATATCAATGTAAACTGCTTTGGTAATCTCCCTTAAAACCGGGTCTTTCCCTGAGTGTGAGACATCAGTCTCTGAAGCATGTTTTAGGGGTTTGACCTACACTAATACTTTTTTTTCCTAGTGTACTAGTACAGCTATTTACCTGGTATTAGTGGATTACTTGTATATTACATACTCCATTGTTTATTTGTGTTTGCTCACACAGAGGGCCTAAATAGCCTACAGTACTGACTTTGTGTAGCGAATAGTCGGCATTAAGCACTGATTGCCTCTAAAAGCTGACTCTAAGCTTGGCGCATGGCAAAACTGACTCAAACTATGCAATTTTATTCACTCCCAATCAAGAGGACCTTTTCTGAGGGTACTAGCTAATATATGGGTCCCTAAAGCCTGTAAAAGGCTTTTGAATAATCACTAAATATTACTTTTCTTTTACCCTGATGCTCGACTCTTCCCCAAAGACCAACCTAGTGCTGAGGAAGTGTTAGCACTGCATTTGGAAAAATATGTTTACATGATGTACTACTACTGTAGTTCGAGCATAGCATCTGTAAATACATGTAACATGTCTTACTTATTACTGAAGTTAAATATTTAATCATGTCCAATTGCTTTATTTAATTTAGTACTACTTTCAAATTGCTTTATTTAATTTAGTGCTTTATTTGATTTAGTACTACTTTCAAATTGCTTTATTTAATTTAGTGCTACTTTCAAATGGGCACTGTAGTATAGCAATATAGAGTAATAGATTGTTGTCAACAAGTGTTCTAATTGACATATTTGTTTAATACCAATACTGTTTTTGTGAATGCTTAGCCCATTCTCGACAGAATTATGTGTTCTCAAGAAATGTAATTTACTATTATGGATGTGTCACTGATTAACTAATGTAATATATGAGTAAGCTTACCTTGCTATGTGGAATCCACTGTTTCTCATCCCTACCTTCTCTCTCTTGCCTCCTCAAGTTACTTGCCCATCTTGTGCTACCTGCACTAGTCTCTAGGAGAATAAAGTACTCCAACTTATCGGAGGGCCACCTCACTGAATAATCCACCCTACAATACCTCTCCAAAGGACACCAGCAAAGTATGTTTGTGGAATAATTCCTGCCAGAGAGACTTTCTACTTTGTACCTATACCACAGGTTAGAGAAAGTCCTGAGCTAGGACAGCCAGCAGCCTCTACCCCCCCCCCCCCGCTGTACCTCTTACTCTCTTTTCCCATCCCCTCTTTAAACTCCCTTTGTCCAGCAATAAACCGAACCAAAAACTGCAAACTTGTGAAAAAACAAAAGGTGGCAATAACGAGCTAAGCCAGCAGACTGGACAACAAATTCTGCAAGTACAACAAAGGCTTTATTGAAAGTAAGCGCTTTCGGTAGAGAGCAATCTCCCCACCTTCATCAGACAATAACGTATATAAAAAGCACACTTCTTATATATACATGACAGCGTTCCAATTATTAACCTAATTGATTCATTGATTAATTAATTGGTGATTAACAATGTTTAAAAAGTTTTTTAAAAATTCTCTCTGATAAATCTTTCTAAAAACTCTACAAATCCATCAAATGGCACGCACAGAAATTCCTTTAAAATCTTTTTAAATATCTTACATTTTGAGGGTTCAAAAAATGTATGTATGTAAATGTATATGTTTTAACTGTTTTAAATATTTTGAATATTTAAAACTATGTATTTTTTCAAATTTTTACCCTAATAAAAACAGTATGTACTGAAAATATGCTAAAAATAAAAAATGTACTATAAATGTACACAATATGTGCCCACTGTTTGCACTATATATACTACATATTACACAAACAAATCCTTGTTCAATCATCATTCAGTGAATTAATAAACTGATGAACTAATAAATTAATAAGTTAATAAATTGATAAATTTTAAGTCGAAAGGAAGCCAGACAACATGACTACATCATTAAATAGTCTGATAACAAAATAATTTGATATTACATATATACATGCATGAATGTGTATAGGGCATCTCGAGATAATGTTGTGACAGATCCTATTGTTGCAACCCAAGACAACACAGTATACTCTACTACAAGGAGGTTCTGCTTATTGGAGTATACTCTATGTATATGCATGTTTGTGGGACAAATGCATGAGATGCAACATCCTAAGCTAAAGGTTGAAAAAATTGTGTGTCCATGGTTGTTTTACTATCATCAATCCTATCTCTTAAGTGCCTTAAGTTTCAAAATACATTTAATAGACACCACCTCATTGAGTCCTGGGAAGGTATATGAGGAAGTGCGGATCTGCCAAAATACTTCCTGTTCTTCCAGTTGTAGTTGCCAAGGACCCCCCCTGATTTGTGGCTGCACTTGTTGTACAACAGTGAACAAAAATGAATGGTCAGGGTGTTGGCTAACATGTTTTGCAAGGGCATTGTTCATATCTCTAATGTCAATAGCATGTACATGCTCATAAATCCTTTTCTTGAAGGGCCTATCGGTCTTACCGATGTAAAACGCAGGACAATGCCTGCAAGTTGCCACATAGACCACTCATTTTGAGTTACAATTAAATCTACCATTAATCCTGTACTCTATCCCAGCCATACATACCCTTGAGCCAACTAAAATATGTTTACAATATGGGCAGCAACCACATTTGTTCATTCCCTTTGTCATCTTGTTAGGTTTGGGATTAAATCTTTCTAGGAGGTTCTTTAAGTTCTGGCCTCTTCTATAAGTGAACCTAGGCTTTTCCCAAATACATTTAATAAGCTCTTGGTCTTCCATCAACACCCTCCAATTTTTAATAAAGATGTTTTTGATGGCTTTAAAATCCATACTAAAGGTAAACAGAAAAGAGATGTTACCCATCATACATCCATTGTTGTTATCTTTGATTTTAACAACCATTGTACCTTCTCTGAGTATTGGCTGAAAATGGCCAGATTCCTTTTTAGTAATTACCTCTTGCCTAATTTTGTCTACAAATGTGTTTGGGTATCCCCTCAACAGGAACATAGAGAAAATGTTCTCACATTCCCACAGGAAGTCTTCATGTTCAGAGACCATCCTGGCCACCCGAACAAACTGCCCTTTGACAACACTCCTCTTCTGATGGATAGGGTGTGAACTGGTGAAATGCAGATATGTATTTGAAAAAGTTGGTTTTCTAAAAATTGTTGATGTCAGTTTATTAGAAACTGAGTCCTTCCTTATTCTTACATCCAAGAATGTTATTTCATTATGCTCCGTAAAGGGGCATCAAATGAGCAAATGCACTTGGTGGAAATCTTACTGGATGTGATTCTCACCAACAACTACTTGGTGTTTAAGAACAAATACTACCTTCAAACAACAGGCATTGCCATGGGTTCTCCCTGTGGTTGTACTTTCGCCAACAGTGTTTTAGCACAATGGGAGCACCAATGTTTGTTCCAAAATGAATTATATAATGCGAATGTCTCTTGGTACACAAGGTACCAAGATGACATGTTTTTTCTATGGAAGGGTTCCCGTAATTCAATACCAAATTTCATTGAAAGCATTTCTAAGTCAACTGAATTTCTGGAATTTACTTATTCCAGTGATGATAATGAAATAACATTCTTGGATGTAAGAATAAGGAAGGACTCAGTTTCTAATAAACTGACATCAACAATCTTTAGAAAACCAACTTTTCAAATACATATCTGCATTTCACCAGTTCACACCCTATCTATCAGAAGAGGAGTGTTGTCAGGGCAGTTTGTTCAAGGCCAGGATGGTCTCTGAACCTGAAGACTTCCTGTGGGAATGTGAGAACATTTTCTCTATGTTCCTGTTGAGGGGATACCCAAACACATTTGTAGACAAAATTAGGCAAGAGGTAATTACTAAAAGGGAATCTGGCCATTTTCAGCCAATACTCAGAGAAGGTACAATGGTTTTTAAAACCAAAGATAACAACAATGGATGTATGATGGGTAACATCTCTTTTCTGTTTACCTTTAGTATGGATTTTAAAGCCATCAAAAACATCTTTATTAAAAATTGGAGGGTGTTGATGGAAGACCAAGAGCTTATTAAAGGTATTGGGGAAAAGCCTAGGTTCACTTATAAAAGAGGCCAGAACTTAAAGAACCTCCTAGAAAGATTTAATCCCAAACCTAACAAGATGACAAAGGGAATGAACAAATGTGGTTGCTGCCCATATTGTAAACATATTTTAGTTGGCTCAAGGGTATGTATGGCTGGAATAGAGTACAGGATTAATGGTAGATTTAATTGTAACTCAAAAGGAGTGGTCTGTGTGGCAACTTGCAGGCATTGTCCTGCGTTTTACATCGGTAAGACCGATAGGCCCTTCAAGAAAAGGATTTATGAGCATGTACATGCTATTGACATTAGAGACATGAACAATGCCCTTGCAAAACATGTTAGCCAACACCCTGACCATTCATTTTTGTTCACTGTTGTACAACAAGTGCAGCCACAAATCAGGGGGGTCCTTGGCAACTACAACTGGAAGAACAGGAAGTATTTTGGCAGATTCGCACTTCCTCATATACCTTCCCAGGGCTCAATGAGGTGGTGTCTATTAAATGTATTTTGAAACTTAAGGCACTTAAGAGATAGGATTGATGATAGTAAAACAACCATGGACACACAATTTTTTCAATCTTTAGCTTAGGATGTTGCATCTCATGCATTTGTCCCACAAACATGCATATACATAGAGTATACTCCAATAAGCAGAACCTCCTTGTAGTAGAGTATACTGTGTTGTCTTGGGTTGCAACAATAGGATCTGTCACAACATTATCTCGAGATGCCCTATACACATTCATGCATGTATATATGTAATATCAAATTATTTTGTAATCAGACTATTTAATGATGTAGTCATGTTGTCTGGCTTCCTTTCGACCTAAAATTTATCAATTTATTAACTTATTAATTTATTAGTTCATCAGTTTATTAATTCACTGAATGATGATTGAACAAGGATTTGTTTGTGTAATATGTAGTATATATAGTGCAAACAGTGGGCACATATTGTGTACATTTATAGTACATTTTTTATTTTTAGCATATTTTCAGTACATACTGTTTTTATTAGGGTAAAATTTGAAAAAATACATAGTTTTAAATATTCAAAATATTTAAAACAGTTAAAACATATACATTTACATACATACATTTTTTGAACCCTCAAAATGTAAGATATTTAAAAAGATTTTAAAGGAATTTCTGTGCGTGCCATTTGATGGATTTGTAGAGTTTTTAGAAAGATTTATCAGAGAGAATTTTAAAAACTTTTAAACATTGTTAATCACCAATTAATTAATCAATGAATCAATTAGGTTAATAATTGGAACGCTGTCATGTATATATAAGAAGTGTGCTTTTTATATACGTTATTGTCTGATGAAGGTGGGGAGATTGCTCTCTACCGAAAGCGCTTACTTTCAATAAAGCCTTTGTTGTACTTGCAGAATTTGTTGTCCAGTCTGCTGGCTTAGCTCGTTATTGCCACCTTTTGCCCTTTGTCCAGCAACCTTCTCTTGTCTTGCTCTTTAACTCCCTCTCCTACCAGTCTTGTAATTACCTGATCTGTCCACTAGGGGGCTCCTCACCCCCAGCTTTTCCCTCTTTCTTGTCACTTATGCCCAGAACTTACATTATTTTCTCCTGCTGCTCCTTAACTACCTTTTAGTCCTTGCACTTCACCCTCTACTTCTACTGTCCACACTCACCTCTTCTAGGTTAGTTCCTCACTACCTTCTCCCACATGTATCTTGTCTAACATCTCCTCTGGAGTCAGTCTTGCTGATTGTTTTTTGCAATTGCAACTGAAGCTTTTTCAACCCGCTCCCTACCCCCAATTCTTACCCACCCCCAAGGGTCCTACCTTTATACTTACTTAACCACACCTCTTCCTCTTCCAATCTATTCTAGTAATTACTAGCCACACCTCTTCCTTCACCTACTACTCACATAACACTCCACCACATTTCATCTTCTTTTATATCTACCTTAATAACACTCCCTTTCACCTTACCATATCCTTCACATTTCTCCAACCTCACCCTTTACATATATCCAATAATAAATCTGCACAATGTATAAACCTCATACCCCACTACTTATCCTACCTCTATTCATACTACTACTACTTCTTCCACTAATCTTTGCCTACATACTTGCTTCCTATGAATATCCACTTCATCTAGACTATCCCTATCCCAACAAAGAAACCAATGCTCCATCCATTCCACTCCTCCTTAACCATGCTAACATAACAACTTCACCTAAATACCTGCTTGCAAAGTATCATAGAATACAACATCTGAAATATTACACCCTCAATCTCAGGAAAAATCTACTTCTATACAACAAATTCCCTAACCCAAGCTACATAGATGTACTACTCCGTATAAAAGATGGAGATATCCACCTTAACCCAGGCCCAACAAATACTCCTAGTACTCTCCACAGCCAAATTCCCTACCCAATCAATCCACATAGTAAAACATCTAACTCCCTCCATGTAGCCCATCTTAATATACGCAGCATAAACAACAAAATACCTCAACTACAAGCTCTAGTAGAAGTATACTCCTTTGATATCCTCTGCTTAACAGAAACATGGTTAAAACCTTCTACCAAAGACAATGAATTCCTTCCACCTGGATATAACATACTAAGATTCGACCGAGTAGCCAAGAAAGGTGGAGGGGTAGCTATTCTATTTAAATCAGGACTACAGCTTATCACCCACAACTGTAAAATACCTCTTGATTCAAATGCTGAAATTCTCATATCCAAACTTCAAATTAACAATGCCAAATCCATCTATATCATCTGTATGTATCTTCCACCTGGTAATAACATTTCCACCATGGAAAATATTCTTTGCTGCCTTTCCCAATACTTGCCTCAAGAAACCATAATCCTAGGAGATATAAACATTGACTGGAGCTGCTATTGCAGCAGCCTCCCTACAACCCACATCAACCTACATGGTTTTACTCAAACTATTACATTCCCTACCAGGATCAATAAAACTAACCAGAAAGCTAGCATATTAGACTGGATTCTCATAAACCATCACCCTCTCAACTATGATTCAGGAACCCTCCCTGATGATATAAGCGACCACTCACTTACCTATATTATCAGACACAAAACCCATACTCCCAATCCTAAATCTGTCAAAAATATCAGATCCAAAAAGAACTTTAACCCTGAGCTATTTGAAAATGAACTAAGAACATGCAATTGGTCTCCCTTAAAATACCTCCCTTTAGAAGAAGCCATCAAGTACTTTAACTCTAAATTTCTGGCTATTCTTAACCAACATGCTCCAACCAGATTAATTAGAGTCAAAACCAACTCTGCCCCATGGCTTTCAAAAGCAACCAAAAACAAAATGTACCTTAGAAATAAACACTGGGCCAAATGGAGAATGACTAAAAACCCTGTTGACCAACAAACCTTTAGACAGTTAAGAAACGACACTAAGAAAGCTATACTATCTGATAAAAATTACTACCTACAATTCCAAAAACTAATCAAAACAACCCTCAAAAATTCTGGACTAGCATTAACCAACTACTCCACCCAGGTCAATCCACCACACCAAACCCTCAAGACACTGACCATACTAACCCCATAAATACAGCCAATACTTTCAATACCTTCTTTACAAATACTATCCAAACACTGGCTAGTCAGCTAACACCCAATAGCTTCACAATACCCACCTATAACCCTACCTCACCCCCTCCTTTTCATTTACAACCTGTCCCAACTACTTACATCCAAGCCCTCATACAAAAACTAAAACCATGCTGTCCCTCTGCAGATCAACTACCTGCCGATTTTCTACAGCTATCAGCCAAATCCATAGCTTTCCCTGTTTCCATTCTGATCAATAGGACTATTACCGAAGGTCACATACCTAGCCTATGGAAAGTCTCTCATATTATCCCTCTCCATAAAGGCGGAAACTCTAATGAGCTCTCCAACTACCGTCCTATTGCCCTTCTCTCCCCTCTAGCAAAGATCATGGAGAAATGTATCCATAGGCAATTATTTGACCACTTAACACAAAATAACTTACTTTCCAGCTGTCAACATGGTTTCAGACCTTCACACAGTACTACCACTGCCCTCCTTTCCTTTACAGATTATATTAACAAAAATCATAACCTTAATAACCTATCCTCGGCACTATTCATTGACCTGTCCAAAGCATTCGACATGGTCAATCATCAGATTCTCCTCAACATACTAGAATCACTATAATTTGATGCACCTTCTATAAAATGGTTCCAGTCCTACCTAGATAAAAGACAACAGGCAGTTATTTGGCATAAGACTCTTTCTCCCCTCCAACCAGTTTCACTGGGTGTCCCTCAAGGGTCTATACTTCGACCTCTCCTCTTCTCAATATTTATTAATGACCTTCATCTAGCCATCCCCCAAGCCACATGCATACAATATGCTGATGACTCGACACTTATATGCTCAGCCAAATCCACATCTGAACTTCTCTCTCATACCCAGAAAGTATTTAACACAGTTGAACAATGGTTTACACAACGTTGTCTTCTTCTGAACCCCAAAAAAATGAAACTCCTCCTCTTTAATCCCACCCACAAGTCCTCTCCACTTGATGTCAAAGTTATATCCACTAACGGCACCATCATATCACCTGACACTTCTACCAAACTACTGGGAATCACCACTGATAACAACTTGAGCTTTGACATCCATATCAACAACACAATAAAAACTGTCAACAAAAAACTTGGCTCCCTCTATAGAATTAAATCTTACCTTTCTCCCACAGCTAGAACAACCATAGCTCATACTCATCTAATCCCTACCCTCCTTTATGCCTCACCTCTTTTTACTAACCTTTCCAAAAATAACCTCAGCAAACTGGAAACTTCCTACAATAATATTGCTAGATTTGCAACAGGTAACCCTTACAGAACCCACCACTGCTTAAATATAAAGCAGCTGGGATGGCTGGAACTACAAAACTGGATTAAATTCCATCAACTAACCATCGCCCATAAAACTCTGTATAAACCTTCCTGCACTCCTAGTCTATCTACCCTCATCACTCCATACACAAATCTAAAATCACTCATGCTCTTCTCAAAAACTCTTTTGTACATTTCTAAACCTAACAACAAAGCTGGCGAATCTCTCTTCTCCAATGCTGTTGGAAAAACTTGGAATCTTCTCCCCAGTGACCTCTCCTCTCTTCCCTCTCTATCACTCTTCAAAAATAGACTAAAACCCTTCCTTAGAACACACTGGTTGTGCCCCTGTACTAAACCTGACTAGGCAACTATCTATCTAATTGAACTAAACTCTGCCTAGCCTTCACTAGTCAGAAATTAGTACATATTTTATCCCTATAAATTCTACTTTCCTCCCAAACTTCACTATGCAGAATCTCCCTTTACATTTCCTACTGAAAAATATACTTGTTTTTCTTCCTGTTACATTATGTATATACTTATCCTGCCTCCCCTCTAGACCTTACTCTTTCTATTTATAAATAACATATAACTGCATACTGTATAGTAGAAGCATTCTGCAACTACAAGATTTATTGTTTATCTTCACAGAATAATATGTTTAACCAGCAATATTGTTTTTCTCTTTATATATAATTAATTCTGCTATTTAGTTATCTTTCCTATTATTTTTTGTGTTTATGTACCTGAAATCTGCTAGTTTTATATGAATTTTTTCATTTAGTCTTATTTTATATATTGATTACTAAGCTTTTCATTTATCTGTATTGGAGCTTATCTCCTCGGGCCTCTACTGAAAATGGACATGTATCCAGTTAGACTAGCCCGGTCAACAAATGTAAAATAAAATAAATAAATAAAATTGTATGGAAGGGTTTAGCAAGGTCCAGATAGGCTGTGTGATCAACATTCCCCATATCAATGGCCTTGGTGCACGTTTCACATTACGTGTTTGTGCGTGTGCCTCAATATGGCGTTCCTGTTCGGGTGTGTGTGCGTTTCTGATGGGTGTCATCAGCCACAGCTCCAGTGCATAACCTGCATCCCCCACTAGGTGACCATGTGGGATGTCCCCATTGGCAAATGTCTGGTACAGCTGCGTCAAATGCCAGATATGGGAATCATGGTAGCTCCCAGGGCAGCCAGCACACACATTCATTATTATGCCCTGGGCATCACACACGACCTGGCAGTTGATGGAGGGGAAGCCCTTGCAGTTAATGTAGGCCCTACACCACTCACCGACTGGTGCTTTGATGCATATGTGCGTGCAGTCTATTGCACCCACTACCTCAGGGTATTCTGCTATTTGCTGGAAGAGACGCATATTGCTGGCCAATACCTCACGGTCATTGGGGAAATATACATGCTCACCGACATGTGCTGACATGGCATCCAGGAACTGGTGCAGTACCCTGGAGGCTGATGCCTGTTATATCCCCATCATATCACCAGTTGGTCTCTGGAAGGTACCTGTTGCTAGTATTCTTAGGCCAACACATACCTTGGTTTCCACTGGGATAGGTTCCCCTCTGTTGGTTCTGTGTGTGAGGCATGGCCTGCACAGCTCAACAATTTGCTGCAGGAGGTCTCTGTCCACTCTATAGCGCTCCACTATCTCCAGCTCATGTAACCCCTGGTAGGTGACCCTGGGCCTGTACACTTTTCTCCGTCTCCTCACTGTGGGTTGTCTGGCAGCATTTCCATTGTCACCACCCTCAGCAAGTCTTCTATGTCTCCTTATGACAGCTAAGGCAGCCCCTAGCATGTTTGATCCGAGTGCTGCTTTTTCAGTTTTCACTTCTACTAGCTTACTCCTGTCTTGCAGTGTCTCTTGAGAGAAACATACTGCAATGCTGTTTGCAGTGTTTTAAGTGCTGGGCTGGGCTTGTATTCTGCCTGTGTAATTCCCTGCTTCTAATTGTTTTCACCTGCTACCTCTACAAGTATTCCCTGCTAGTTTCCTACTATTTCTTCTGCTTCCTTTTTCCTCTCTGTTTCCTCAGGGGGGAGCAGCGCACATACCAGCGAAAACACGCTCACAGTGGCTACCACGCGCGCACACATGCTCACACGGACTAGAATCTGCTTATTCGGATTAAAACGTGTGCACACCAGTGCAAACAGGTTTACAGATCTTTAAACAGGCACCTACATGCTTACTCTGCCTTACACGCGCGCACTCTGTCTTACTTGCTCCTCCCAGCGTGCACACGCGCGCATGCACGTACAGCAAGAAACGTTGGTGTTGGCCACAGTGTACACCTTCCATTTCTTGACTTTCCCATGCTTATCTGTTGACACTCCTCTTTTTATGCTGTGTGATTGACATCTTTCACATACCACTTTGCTCCAATGAGCTTGATTTCTTCCTGACATTCCCCCCTGTGATGTCACCTATCTCCTACTCTGTTACTACCCCTTATCTAACTCTTACACTACACGGAATGTGCTCATTTGCTATGTGACAGTGCGATCCACTATCCTACCACTCATTTACATAGGATTGCCTACTAATGCTTAGTTACATGTCTTACACTCAGCTTCCCCCCTTAGCAACCACTAGACGGTGGCCATGTTGTTTTTGGTCTGCTAGTCCCTGCATTGCAGATCCATGCATTACATAAAACCCACATTTGTGGGTTGCAAACCTTTATTTTTCTGTTTCATATAGCACAGCCCGTTTGCACGGGGCTGCGCTGCGTTTAAACCTCGCCGATCTCCGAAAAAAAAATTTATTTTATTTCATGTTTGCATCGGGTTACCATACCAATGGCCACATATTTGGCCATTGGCATGCTGACTGCAACATTTGCACACTTTATTTGGAGCTGTCATGGCTCCGTTGTGTTATTTGCAGTAACGTACTCAGTTGTCAACCGAGTACATTTCTGCACCTAACACGACTCTTACACGGGCTGGTTTCAGCTTCGTGGATCGCTAATCTACCTCATTTGCATGCCTTTCGGCTGCAAGTGAGGTGATTAGCATATCCACGCCCTGCCCATGTAAGAGTCGTTTTACCTGGTCTC
Source organism: Protopterus annectens (assembly GCF_019279795.1). Classification (NCBI taxonomy): domain Eukaryota; kingdom Metazoa; phylum Chordata; order Ceratodontiformes; family Protopteridae; genus Protopterus; species Protopterus annectens. The sequence goes on from NC_056729.1 coordinate 1,403,796,754, forward strand.
TTACACGGGATTTCAGGCTGTTCCTGGATCGCGATGGCTGCATGGAGTCTTACACGACTCTTAGACTCCATGCAAGCCATTGTGAATCCTGCCCTATGTTTCTGATGTCCCATCTGCTCTAATTAATGTCTATCTCACATTACATCAGAAGCTGTAGACTGCCTTTTTTTTCCTGTGGTTCCTAGTTGTGCTGTTCTCCCTTACAGATTTATACACATTAATGTAGATGGGGGAATGTAACGTACTCAAATGTGCACAATGCGTGTTATATGTTGCTTGATGTGATCATAAAATAGAAAGCAAAATGCCACAACTGCAAGAGGTACAAATCTGTTTCTCAGCCCCCATATTCATTATGCAGTTTCCTGTAATTATGAAATGCAAAGAAAAATGCCATAGCTGTACTTGGCAAAATCTGCTTCCTGTGCCCCATCAGTTGTTGTTGTTGTTGTTGTGTCTTTCGGCTTTTCCCGGTTAGGGGTTGCCACAGCAGAACTCCGGTCCGCTAATGATTGGCAGTAGATTTTTACGTACCGAGTTGCCAGCTCTGACGCACAACCTTCAATGAAGGTTCGCCCATTCACGCATGTCTCCACGCAGAGACGCTCTAGCTGAGTATCGAACCGGACAGCGTCTTACTGTGAGGCGACAACGCTACCGCAGCACCACCACCGCGGAAATCTTCCTGTGCCCCATCAGTATTAAAGTATATTATGCATGACAGTGCCAGCTGCAGGACATATTTCTTCCATATTCCTTCTGGGGTGCCCATCTGTGTTGTTTACTGATAAGCAAAATACACATCAGTAGTTAAACAGCCTAGTTAACCCCTCCCAAGTACATGCATGCAGATAACTGTACACACACACGCACACACACACACACACACACACACACACACACATACAAATACACTATAGAAGAGGCCTGTTTCATACACTGTTGAGGAAAAAGTGTAGAGGAACTTGTTTCCACTTATATGTGTTTTTTTTTATAAAAAGGGAGCAAGTTATATTTGAAATAAAACAGAGATTAATTGTTTCCTGCTATCCATATGCATTAATGTCTATTGCACGCCGTGGTGCTGACGGTTTTCTGTATTACTTCAGTGGCACCTAGCTATTCTGTATGTTACTTTGACTGATACATGTAATGCAGACTAGGATTTGGAAACAAAGTTTACAGCTCATATGCTTAACACTGATTCTCCAGTTCATGGCTAAAATCGCAGGGGAGTCAATGAATGTTCTGAATTTACAATATGTAAGGCACTTATTCAGAAATAAATTTATTTCACTTATTTATTTTTATTTATTTTACATTTGTTAACCAGGAAATTCCTACTGGATACAGGTCCATTTTCAGTGGAGGCCCGGGGAGAAAAGTTCCACATAAACAGACACATAAGACATAACAGTTGGAGTTTTTTATACAGTTACATATAGATACATGTTCCAGGTTTGTTGGAATACATACATAAAAACTTTACAATTATTAATTCTAATATTAGAACATAAACAGTTGTAGTAGTACAAAGCTGAGCAAGGTAGCATTTCATTCCGAGTGAGACAGATGATTTTATCCAATTTATTATAAGACAGTTTATACAAGTAGCCAGGGAATGTAGTAATACAGAGTTAATAGTGAGTAGGTTAGTCTGGGTTTGTACAGGGGCACAACCAGTGAGGTTTTAGGTGTGCTTTGAGAGACGTTTTAAATTGGATTATGGAGTGGACTGCAATAAGTTCAGCAGTAGGTTCCAGATTTTGCCAACAGAATTGGCAAACAGATTTTGATTTAGCTTTATTACTTGTTCTTAGATGTTGAGCAGGGCACAATCGCTAGGCAAATGTTTAGGCAAGTAGGATGGCATGCTGGAGAGATATAGAGAGAGGTAGTTGTAAAGGGGTGTAATGAACAGAAAAATATAAGCTATTCAACAGTGAATAAAAAACACATATGTCATGAGAATTCAAATCAGGACATTTATGGATGAGTTAAGGTTTCTGCTATGCAATCCATTATGGGTATGTTTAATGATAACTTGATCTTGATGATGCATGTTAAGATTTGTGGACAGAATATCAAACTGCAGACAGTGTGGCCTGCCATTTTTAAAAGCATAGCAGCTATTTGGCTGCACGGTAGGTATTAACAGTGTCTAGGTGAATAGACTGTCTGTTGTATCTCAGTGCAGTAACAATGGCCTAGCATATTTATTTATTTATTTATTTATTTTATTTGTTTATTGCATTTGTTTACCAGGAAGGTTCACTGGGCCAAAATGTGCCCATTTTCAGTGGAGGCCCGGGGAAAAAAGCTCCACAGTGATACAATACATACAATCTGATAAAACACAAGTAACAATTCGATACATACAATTTGACAAAGACACATAGAACAATTATAACAGATTAAACCGTATCAGAGTTTTGATAAATGAATAAAAAGGAAATGCACTTGTATGTAAATCTAACTACTGACAATACAGTATAATTGGTGACACAGAAAGAGGCACTGCAGCTGCGTCAAAAATATCAATTGACAATACATTTGCATGAGGGTATAGAAGTGTTTTTTATGTTAAGGAGACAAAGGTGATGGTACAGGAGGTGGAAAGGGAAGAAGGAAAGAGAGGTGAGTGTAGAAGAAGGGTAGAGACAGAAGTCAGGTTATGGGTTGTGAAGAGTTAGCACAGGGGCATTGCCAGTGGGAGAAGAGATGATGTTTCAAGGAATTTTTAAAGATAGCTGTATTGCTAGTAAATCTAAATCTAGAGAGTTACATAGATTAGCAGTGGAGAAGAAGTGGAGCCATTGTCCAGCGGTAAGGTTGGGTTTCTCTTCTTGTAGGAGCATTTGATTTTCCGAGTGGAGAGGTCCATTTGGGTGGTATAGAGTAAATAGATTAGAAAGGGCTTGGCAACTGGATGAGTTGTATACTAGTTTATGGGTAGTGGTTAGCTGAATATATGTGAGGTGATGAGGTACTTCTAGCCAGTTCAGTAGTCGAAGAGAGGTGCAGTGGTGAGATAAGTGTTGTCCATTGGTGACAAACTTTGCAATTTTGTTATATCATGAGTGTAGTTTGAATTTAAGACTATTCTGAATATTGGTGAAGAAAAGAGCACCATAGAGAGGGGAGCAGGAAGGAGGAGGCAAGGGCTAGTTTGGAAGAGTAGGTGAGGAATGTTTTGTGTCGATATAGCATGCCCAGTTTCTGGTGTGCTTTTTTAATGTTGTTGTGGATGTGCATGTCAAAAGTTAGGTGTTCATCTATGGTGACACATAGAAGATTAGTATGTGTGACAACCTCAATAGAAGTGTTGTCATGGGAGAGAATAGAGAAAGTGTCTTTGCTTATGGTGCAGGACTTCTTAGGGGTGAATAACTAGTTTTGTTTTTTTTTAGGATTTAACGCTAAATGGTTGTTAGCCATCCATATTTTGGTGTAGCTGAGGACTGCTTGGGTAAGTTTCGAAAATTCATTCACAGTGTTAATTCATTTTTACAGGATCAGACAATGCTCAGGCAGATAGATATCAGCAGTTTCAGCATTGTGCCTTTTCCACTGAAACATGGTTTTAAACGGTGCATACTGAATACATCTTTCCATCTTTAAACAAAGTACTTTCTTATGCCTGTATCCTCTGGAACTAGCCCTTTGAAAAAGAAGCCACATCAGTAAATTAAGTAATTTTAACAACAACTTTTTTCTTTCCTCACCAAGGTGCATAGAATACTACTATCTGGCTCAATGTCTTTCACTCATCACCTATGACTGATTAAATTTTAAAGAATGCAGTCTTAGCAAGGAGCACAGATACCATGTTGATAAATGTTGTTTCCCAAACTTTCTACCATGAATTTAAAGGAAAACATTTTCAAAATACAGTGCTTAGATTTCTCCATTTTAGGTATCTGTGTTTCAGATGACGTAATGCCTTCCCAATGAAGTGATAGTTTAGTATCCTTCTAAACTGGTAGCATAGAATGAAATTTGTTCTGATCTCCCATCTACATTTCCTACTCCTAGTTCTAACAAATGGAAAATATTAACAGCTGATTCTGCAGTACAGATGACTACAAACAAATCAAGCTAGGTGTTTGCTTTTTTACAGTTATAGAAACGTAAGCATTGATTTATGCTGCCACAGTACTTGTAGTAAATTGGTTCATTGATAAGTACTAGGCTAGTTGCCATTGTGGGCTATTTTTAAACCTAGCCAATTTCTCTTTTGTGCTCAGATTAACATATCCCATTTGGTTAGACATTAGCCTTACCCATCCCATGGTCAATAATTATGTATTACCACTATGGGGACTAACTGGCATCATACCATAGATAATTTGAGGGGAGCCATGCATGGGATAAATCATTTAGGAGCGGCCTCTGTGCATTAGTAGTACAGGAGGCAGTCCTTGAGTAAATTTTCTTTTTTCCCATCCATAGACCTAGTTGCACCTGAATATGTACAGGGATGAACTTTGCTTTATGTGGATGGGAAGTCTGTTCCAGAGTGGCAGTATCCTCTGTGAAATATACCCATACCTCCAAACTGTTCTGTTGATGTTGCAGAGGAGGTTTAGATGACTAGACTGAATATTTCTGCTGTTGTTTTACTTGCTGAAATAGAGTACATTCATCAGTAATGGATCAGTGGATGCCTTGTATGCCAGACACAAGTCACCTCTTAGAAGTCTGTAGGATGCTGAGTATAGTGGCAGAGCTTTGAACTGGTCCATGTAGGACATGTTGTATAGGCCTTGTATTCTTTTAGTCAGGTATCCCTGTGATTGTTCCAGTTGTTGCGTGTGTCTGGACAGATACATGCCAAGTGGGGCATTACCTTCAATGATTTCCCTAACGAGGGCTGATTAAGGGAGGGCAATCACATCCCTAGATCTATAGACAATCTCTTTGTTTATAAGCCGTGCAATATAGCAGGTCTTTCTTACAACAATGGACACAAATTGGTCAAAAGTTAGGTCGCTGTCCACATAAGTTCCCAAATCTCAAACAACTGGGTGAACTCTTACAGATGCATTGTTCCCTGGAGTAGATGACTTCCCAAAGGATAAAATAATGCATTTTTTGGCATTTAGTTTTAGTCTATGATTGTGGCACCAGTTATGTATTTAGGACAAACCTTCCTGCGGGAAGGCTACGTCATCTGGGAATTCAGTTAATGTTTCTAGCTTGCAGTCATCTGCAAACTTAAGTCAGTCAGAGCCCTTTGGTATTGGCTTTTACTTCAGAAAAGTAGATGTTAAACAGGAGAGGCCCAATTACAGAACCCTGAGGGACATACCACTGGTGACTGGTCTCTATGTGGACTTAAATTCCCCTATTTTTTATTTCCTCCATCCTATATGTGAACCAGTTGGCAATCCAGTGGGTGACATGGGGTTTATTCCTAGTATATTTAGCTTTTCTAGTATGCCTGCATGGGGAATTTTGTCTAAAGCTTTGACTAGGTTGAGGTATGCGGTATGTACCATTTTGCATTCATCCATTGCTTTGTTGTCCTTTTCAAAAAAAATTCATCAAGCTGAGTAAGCATGAATTCAAACTAAGACAGGTCCAGTGTTTGGAGGTTCTGTGTGTCCTGTCTGATTAGTAACATTCTAAGTCTTTCCATCGTTTTATATATGGAGCTGGTCAGACTTATGGCTATTAAATGGGTCATTTAAGGAATCGTATGCTTATGATGTCTAATTCCTCATACGACTGCAGCTTCTAAAGCTTATATCAAACTAAATTTGCTATGTACAGTCATGCAAAGGGACTGATTTCAGTATTCATGGACAGCACTGAAGATGTTAAACTGATGATGAAAAAAATGTCACATTTAACTGGAACTCTCGGGCTTCATCATATTTTCAGTATACACAGTACTATGTCAAATGCTCAAGACCATTTTCTTCTATGTTCATAGGTTCATAGGTAAATACAAGGCTATCAGTCTACAGACAATTACAAGTCTAGCTAATAAAAAGAGATTAGAATCAAACCCTGTACCTCATACCTGTAAGGTGAAAATCTTAACCATTAAGCCAACCCCTCCCCCTTCTGTAAGGTAAACACCTTAATTATTATGCCAACCCCCGACCCAAAGTTAGAATCAAAATCCGTACCTTGTGTTTATAAGGTAAATACATTAACCATTATGCCAACCCCATAAAACATGTCTTGGTCTTACCTCTGCTATCTCTATACTCCTCCAGCAAACATTTGACAGTGACAAATGTTAGTTAAAATATACTGCATAAACTTGTTTATAAGCCATAAGCCAGGAAAGGCATATCATTTAATTTTCTTAAGTGACATGAATGTTTTCCACTGACTATACAAGCAATCATAATATTACAAAAAAGTTGCTGGATTTAGAGAAAACAGTATCCATCAAGCTTTAGACTGTTGATGATCTACATGCAGATTTCACAGACATGAACAGTGCATTGAGAAGGGAGAAGTATTTAAGTGCTTTGAACAATATTTTTTATTGAAAGTGGAATCCAACTTGTTTTAAAATGGATCCTGACAGCATAGGCCTGCCTTTTTTTCCCCACTGTCTTGGCACTTCCTAGTGCCAATGTGGAGAAACGGAACTTATATCTAATAAAGGAAAGCTTAGATAAGGGGTCTGCAAATTCTCATAACCAAAACAATATAGAGGTGTTTAGTTTTAATTGGTCAGTGGCCACTGCCTGATAGATAACAAAATGTTTTCTCAGAACTTTTACAGTATAAAGATGACTGCAGTTTCTTTGTTTGAGGAGACAAGACCTCGATTGCTTAGTATCCCATGTACTTGTATTCTTTTACAATAAAATAGATCTTTCCACTCTGCTGAACTGTGTTGAATACATTTCTGTTTGTGCCATAACAAGATCTTAACAAAAAGGGAAAATGCCTTGCTAGAGAAAATTAAGTTTTGAACTTGCAACCCCTGGTCAGATTTTTTTACTACAGCTACCATTCTAAAAATTAGATTTCCCCAGCTGTTTTGAGCTTGTGAGAAAATAATGCTTTTTTTGGGCAGTACTGCACACAGATTTTGAAAGTGATTTTGTATTTAAAAAGATAGACATTACTGAAGTAATTAAACTTTAGATAAACCATGCAGTTCGAAAAAAAAGTAAATAGTAGAAACTATGTGACAAAACATTGTTATTTGGAACAATCATCAGTTGGTCGTTCCCAATGGAAAATGTGCATTTTATTAGACTATATATATATATATATATATATATATATATATATATATGTAGTTCAACTAATACATTTAAATGAATATTAATAGAAGCAGATCGTTCAGGTTTGGTGACAGCTATGAAACAAATTCATTTCTGAGTATAACTGTTACAGCTGTGAAATTTTTTGGTCATCCATTTTTCTAGTAATGCTACTTTTAGTAAAGCATTGTCATATGTAAAGTACAATAACTACTCAAATTAATTGTATCCTCTCTAATCATTTTATGATGGTATTTTATTTGCTGTTAAACTAAATTTTTCCAAACCACCCCTGTTTCCCTTTTGTAATGGAATGTTTAATCTATATGGAATAAAAGAGTTCAGACCTTTGCTGAGTTTGTCAGAGTGGATGTTTCCTCACTTTGTCATAGCATAGAAGGGTTTAATTTGGAACAAGACTTTTATCACTGTCAAGGAAAAAAAAACAAAAACAAATGGAAAGTAGTAAGAACTACTACTCAAGTACAACTGACTACAAACAGTTCAAGTCAGGTATTTTTTTACAGATATAGAAAAGCAAGTGTTGATTTATGCTGCCACTTTATATAAGGAATCATATGTATGAAGTTTAAATTCTCATACAATTGCAGCTTCTAGTGCTTATATCAAACTAAACTTGTTACGCACAGTAAAGCACTTGATTGATGTCACTATTCATCGACAGCACTGAAGATATTACACTGATGAAGAAACTGTTACAGTTAACTGGAATTCTCAGGCCTCATCATATGTTCAGTGTTCATAGTGTTGATTTCAAACCATTTATATAATGACTTACCCAATCCTTTCTAATTAGAACTTTTTACATCTTACTATGAAATGATTTCTGAAAATGATTAGGCCAGTGGAATCTCTTCCTTTGTTTGTTGTACATCGAGCATAAAACCTCTTTACCCAATTTCCTGGGTTGGTACTATGGCACAATGACTTGCATTGTCACCTCAACGTAAGATGTGGTGGCATCTGTTTGGAGTCCATATGCCTTCACCGTGGTAGGGTGAGCTTTCTCTGGGTACTCCTGGTTTCCTCCATTTACCAAAGGCATGCTGTAGTCAGACTTGTAAATCTAAATTGCCTGTGTGTGTGTGTGTGTGTGTGTGTGTGTGTGTGTGTGTGTGTGTGTGTGTGTGTGTGCATGTGTGTGTGATACAGAATAACAGCCTGGCAATCTACTTCCATTCCTTGCTTCCCTATTAAACTTTGTGTAAGGAATCAGCTGTTCATGGAGAGACTATAGGAGTTGGCTGCTACTCACAACATTGGATGGATGGATGGATGGATGGATGGATGGATGGATGGATGATCCAATTTCCTTAAATCTGTACCTCCCAGTGCCCATGATAATATTCCTTTGATTTGGGTTAAAAAAGCTTGAGGCCTTCAACCTTCAGTGTCAAGCCTCATCAGTCCCTTGACAGTCTAATATTCCTGTATTCTGCCCAGCTGCACACATATATTCAGGTAAGATTGTATAGCTGTGAATATTAAAGACACCATGGATTTAGGATTTACCTGCTATAACATTTCACTTATTACATTATATATATATATATATATATATATATATATATATATATATATATATATACACACATATATATATATATATATGTGTGTGTGTGTGTGTGTGTGTAGTACGACTACTGTATTAAATTTAAAGTGGTTTCAGTATAGGGTATTGCTGAGATTTTTGAAGGTGACTGCTTCATATGTGCTGGCACCTCACTGTTGTGTCTTGATAGAGGCTGATGGAAATTTTTCTAGTACTATTGCAATAATATTGTGGGTATGCTGGGCAAGAACGAGAACAGTGAATTATGTATCATCACCTCCCATGTTTAGTCAAATGTAGATCCATTTATACAGTCTGACACAGCTGATCCCCATTCAACAGAGCCCATTAGAAACAAAAAATAAATACTATAGTACTGATTAGGAAGAGATATTTGTACATGTAAAAGACTTCAACAACGCTTACTATTTCTCAGTGACAGATTCATATATGATACAAATAATTTACATAATATACACATAACATTATACATAAGAGGTTTATAATATAATTTTATATGCTATCAAGAAAAACAGCTATGTGCACTATTTACATGCTTAAAAAATGAGATCTCAACATTCTGTATTATATATATTAAACAGGGTAAGAGGAGAGATAGAGTAAAAACAAAGATATACTATTGGTATGGATGAGAAAGTGGCAACAGTAGCAGAAGCAGAGTCATTTAATGGCAAAAGATGATAGAGGTGTTAGAACATGATTGGTTGAGGAAGAGCTTTTTGTAGGAAGTGATGGAGGATAAAAGTAGGGATGGTAGGTAGGAACGGAATACAGGTATTGTTCAGGATGATAATTAACACTATATTTATTGAGTTGTAATGGTTAAAATAGGTAGTTGGAGAGAATAATTAGTGTTAGGGTTGTTCAGAATCATCTGTGTGGTAGAATGTCAAAAGGATAACACTATCTAGATGTTAGATATTGTTTTTTTTTAAAGATATTTTTGAGGTATTGTTCTTTTTTGATATCATTTGATATTAAATTTCATATTTTGCTACATAGCTGGAGTATAGCACTTTTCGTTGGTGGTTGTATGATCTCTATTAGTAGTAGATATTGTATTTCAGATAACAGTTGTCTAGACAAGAGAATACTTTTGAATTAAATGCTTTAAGATGGGACATTTGTCAGGACTATAGAGTTTTGTAGATCATTTTTAGTTGCGAGAGAGTTATATGTTTTGCTTTTCAAGCCAGCCTACTTTCTTTAGTGTGACGCAGTGATGAGTTCTGTTTTGTAGCACATTCATCATTCATTAAGATGGGACATTTGTCAGGACTATAGAGTTTTGTAGATCATTTTTAGTTGCGAGAGAGTTATATGTTTTGCTTTTCAAGCCAGCCTACTTTCTTTAGTGTGACGCAGTGATGAGTTCTGTTTTGTAGCACATTCATCATTCATTAAGATGGGACATTTGTCAGGACTATAGAGTTTTGTAGATCATTTTTAGTTGCGAGAGAGTTATATGTTTTGCTTTTCAAGCCAGCCTACTTTCTTTAGTGTGACGCAGTGATGAGTTCTGTTTTGTAGCACATTCATCTATTTTATATGTCTGTTGTAGTTTTTAAGGTGGGCTGATTGGATATTCATCAAGACAGTAGGATAACAGAGGAAGCTGGATAGAAGGGACCTTGAGCAGTAGATAGACAACTGAAGTCTGTAAGATATGGTTTAGGGATAGTAATTCAAATCATTGATATGATTGAGCTTGTGGAACTTTTGGGGTGAGGACATTTCTCCTTAACTTCAGGGATGTGCAATCTTACTACATTTAGAGAGGTAGTGATAGGGGAATTGCAGATGATCTTGTCCTCCTGCAGAACCAATTTTTTTTTGTAATACCATTAGTCAGCAATGTGAATTGTCAGTTTAATAGCTGAGATTATTCTACTCTGATGTTTATTGGTACAATGTTCACCCATAGATGTTTCAAGATCCAGATCTAGTCATTCTTTCAGATATTGTATACCTGTATCTATAATAATGGCTCCTGAATGACTCGATGTGTTAATGAAATATGCTATGAATATTAGCACAGGAGGTGCAGGGCTTGAATCTACATTAGGGATTGTTTAATTTCATGTGGCATAATACATGTGATATTCCTTTGGGAGTTCTGGGTTAGCATAATGGTTAAAGTGTTTACCCCATAGACACAAGATATTCTTAGCTTTCTGTTAGGAAATTTGGCTAAGCTTAAAATAGCCCACAAGGGCAACTAGCCTAGTACTAACTTATGAACCTATAATACAATTCTATGCCTCTTGCTTCAGTCAGCCACCCCCTCCCCATCTTGCACTATCACATCATGGTAAAGCTTCCTTATACTACAGGTAGAAAACAATCATGAAAACTGTTCCTCCCACTTTCATTCTATCTCCATCCTCCCTGCACTTTGGAAAATAGTTGAAAAACTAATCTACAACCAACTGTCCACTTGTTTTCAACAATACCATCTCTTCACAGCATGGATTCTGGACTAGCCTGGCAGAACCCACAGTCAAAGCTGTATAGGTATTTTTGGCAGAAGCATAGTAGTGACCTGTGCCATGACGCCTACCTAGCCTATGTCACAAAAGGAAATATTGCCTGGATTTTGTAAATAATTATTTGTCATTTGAGAATATTAATATGATTTATATAGAAATGTGACAGAAGGAGATACTGCCAGCACAGCTATCTGGAATTTTGTAATTAGGTATACATTGTTACATCCCTGTACTGACCCAGTAATCAAGGAGCCTTAATCCTCACCACTGGCAACAGTGAGGGACGTACACAATGGGAGGATGACAAGTATACACACAGTAAAGTACAATTTCCCTTAACAACACACAGAGATTGCAGTCAGTCTGTGGCTGGTTTCTTCCTCTTTCTCCAGATCCCCAGTAAGACTCCCCACTGGCACAGCCATAGACTTGAGTCCTTAGCCAGGGTTCCAAGCCAAGTCCTCCCAACACTGTATCTGTCCAACCAGTGCTTCGTGTCCCTGCTCAAGTAGCTGACACACACACACACACACACACACACACACACACACACACACACACACCCACACACACACCCCTTGAGATTTGATTTATATACAAACACATGCCTGGGAGAGACTTGCACAGGTTTGTCAGCTATTCCCCCTCATGCCCAGACTATAAGGTAGTTATCACTGCCACCAGAACCCCTTATCAGCTACTTTAAGGCCCTTACCAAAGGGTGACCAATCCTGCTGTGTAATGTTACTATTATCCAAATAGTAGTCTGACCAAGAACAAAGATATTTAGGAATGGCCTATACGGTGTCACCAAATACATATGCAAGTACTCCAGGAGCTTAAATATGTCTCACAAATATCAGCCACAAAGATAGATTTAAATATATTTAATAATAAATAATAAAAGAACAAGACAATACACTATCAACACAGTTACTTCAGAGTTCAGAATCATAGGAAATATTTTAAAACAACATTGCAGGACAGTCTCAAATAAATGCAGAAAACATCTAAATTAATCTTTACTATATTCCTATCTGTATCTAAGAGAGATACTATGCCCTAAGTCTTACTTACATACAACACACAGGCAGAAGTGCTGATGATGGATGTTTCCATATCAAAGGCAAAATACAAAATGCAAAGTCTCTCTCTGAGAGAGTTCTTAAATTAATATCAAACATTACTACTCTTTGTCACCTGCCTTCAGTTCCCAGGCTAACAGAAACTAACATCTCTATGTTAAAAATACACATCTCTCAGATATTTGCTGAGAACTGGAAGTCGTAAAACAATTAAACACTTTTACATTTTAGACCTAGTAATTACTTCTCTTCAAGATAATAGAAAAACCACTTGCTCTAGACATTCTGTCTGCTTCACTGAAACTGAGAGATAACACAATCATAAAACACTTTAATTTCAACTTATTTTCTTGAAGTTTTGTAAGTTAACTCTGTATGTTCCAGCTTCTACTATTAAAATATACATTTGCACAGGTATATAGTTTATATACATTTCTGTTCTTTTCCAGTAGGGTACACTGTGGACACATCCTTGAAGCTCAGTACTGTACAAACTCTGTTCAACACATACTTCTACAACAGTCGTTTAATATACACATAACATATAGTTATCTTACATTTGTAAGACAAGCATATGAATCATGTTGATATTCGCAAATGACATATGATTATTTACAGAATTTCATTTAATTTCAACTTATTTTCTTGAAGTTTTGTAAGTTAACTCTGTATGTTCCAACTTCTAGTATTAAAATATACATTTGCACAGGTATATAGTTTATATACATTTCTGTTTTTTTTTTCCAGTAGGGTACACTGTGGACACATCCTTGAAGCTCAGTACTGTACAAACTCTACTCAACACACACTTCTACAACAGTCGTTTAATATACACATAACATATAGTTCTCTTACATTTGTAAGACAAGCATATGAATCATGTTGATATTTGCAAATGACATATGATTATTTACAAAATTCCAGATAGCTGGGCTAGCAGTGTCACATTTGTCATTTATGAATATCAGCAGGATGCAATTTCTTGTGTTACCACTATATTAGAAATGTATATCATATTGTATAGACATGTACGGAAGAGATATTTTTATACACTAATGTAATTGTTTAGATGTATGTATTTTAACAGAAGACTAACTTGCACAATTTAAGAATAGTTGAGATTGAAGTAGTTTATTGCTGGGCCATAAACAAGAGATGCTATCTTTCAGTTTCAGTCAACAGGTGACATGATGTCTACAATAGGGGATTCTCTGTGTTGCCTTGAAACAGTGATAATTACTAGGCTTGAGATGTAGAAGTATTTTATTGTTTAATGACTTCCAGAATCTGCAAATATCAAGGCTAGGTATTTTCACAGGGAGATGCTAAATACTGTTTGCTTTTGAGCCTGGGAACTAAAGTTTGGTGACAAAAAGTGATGTCATACTACAAGTATCCCAACAGCAATATTTGAGAAATTAATTTAAGAACTCTCTGAGAGAGTGACTGGGAATTTCTGTATCTGTCTTTGACCTGACAACATCAGCTAGAAGATCTATTTACTATACTTGCCTTGCTGTAAGTAAGTTAACTAGGTAACAGTAATTTCTTTTAGATATAGTTAGGAATATAGTAAAGATTAGTTTAGATGTTTTTCTTTATTTGAGGCTGTTGTGCAATGCCGTTTTAAATATTTCCTGTGATTTCAATCTCTGAAGTCACTATGAATACATATTTAGTATTGTCTTGTTCTTTTATTTATCATTAAATATCTTTAAACCTTTCAATTGTGGTTGATATTTGTGAGACATATTTAAGCTCTTAGCATACTTGCGTATCTATTTGGTGACACTGTGGGCCATTCCTAATAGCCTTGCTCTTGGTCAAACTGCCATTTGGATTAAAAGTAACATTACACAGTAGGATTGGACACTCCTTGTTAAGGGTCTTAAAGTACCTGATAAGTAATGGCTGGTGGCAGTGGAAACTGCCTTATAGTCTGGGCAGAAGTTGTTATAGCTAGTAAACCTGTGACAGCCCAGGTGTGTGTGTGTGTGTGTGTGTGTGTGTGTGTGTGTGTGTGTGTGTGTGTGTGTGTGTGTGTGTGTGTGTGTGTGTGTGTGTGTGTGTATAAATGAAACCTCAGTGTGTGTGTGTGTGTGTGTATGTGTGTGTCTGTGTGTGTGTGTCAGATTCTTGGGCTGGGACACAAAGCACTGGTTGAACAGAGAGGGTGCTGGAAGTCTTGGTTTGGCCACTCAGCTGGGATCTCAACCCTATAGCTGTGCCAGTGTGGAGTCTTATTGGGGATATGGAGAAAGAGGGAGAAACCAGCCCTAGACTGATTGTATTCTCTGTGTGCTCTTAAGGGAAATTGCACTTTACTATGTGTGTACTTGCCATCCTCCCATTGTGTACATTCCCCACTGTTGCCAGTGATGAGGATTTAGGATCCTTGATTACTGGACCATTGCTGGAGTGTCACAGCCTAAAACAAGCTCTGCTCAGAGGTGTGCACAGAAGGTCATAGTAGATTGTGTGGGATGCTGGGGATGATGTGCTCAATATCTTTTTTTTTAATTGCTCTTACAATCAAACCTCAGTGGTGTGCACAGAAGGTTGCCATAGCTTGTGAGAGTCGCTGAAGACAGTGTGATAATTATCTCTTTGATTAGCCTCACAAACCTCAGAAGTATGCACAGAAGGTCATTGCAATTTCTATGGGGGCCAGGGACAGTGTGGTTACAAAACATTTAACTTACTTCACAAATCTCAGTGTGCACAGATTACCATAACTGTCTGGTGATTACATTTTGTCGAGGATCAACAAATTGGAATGCATTACTGTGATTGAGTTTTTTTTTTCAGTCTTCTCACAATCAAATATAAGATGCATATACTGGTGGTTAAGGTATGCTGTTTTTATTAGTCTGACAGTCACAGGTTGAAACACATTACTGCATTCTATAGTTTTTTTTTTCAGTTTCATCCCTGTGGGGTAGAGGTGACAAGGCACGCTTTCTCCCTCTCTCTCTCTCTCTTTATATATATATATATATATATATATATATATATATATATATATATATATACATAAAACTATAGTTTGCCTGTTTGAAAGGTAAACATGCCAGATGTAAAACACTGGCAACACCTTTCAAACATTCACATTATCAAAAACCTTAAATAACAAACCTACAAAAGATCACAATTTGCTTTGCAATTTGTATACTAAAACCCTTCCATAACACTAAGGTCTGAATTTGCCTGAATAGTGGCAGTGTTATGGAAAGGGTTTTTCTAAGGTAAAGTGCAGCATTGGAGGAAGGCAGAGAAGGGTTAGGGTTAGGTACATTACTAAGTTGGTGGTGGGGCATGTGCTAGCACTAACATTAACCCTAAACTTGCCCCAACCACGAACCCTAACTGTACACCTTACCTTAAAAAAGAACTTTCCTTAATAATGCCACTGCAAAAGTAGTTCAGACACATATTACATACAAACAAACATGCATGTTTATACTCACATACGCACGCACACACACACACACACACACACACACACACACACACACACACACACTAAACGTAATCTGCAAACATATGCACAAACGTTGCCAACCTTCATACAGACTCACTTACAGCACAAATATTCAGCAACAGAGACTTTTGGTTAAATGAACATTTGGCAAAATGTTCTCCCTTTATACTTTATGAAGAAATACACACTCAGTAAAGTGCATGGGATCTATATATATATATATATATATATATATATATATATATATATATATACATAACTATGATATGTTCGAAGTACACCATTCCGAATGTATTTGTTGATGTCAGGTCACAATCTCGACATCCATAATGTCGTACACACCTTCCTGGTGCACATATGATCATTGCATAAAGGAATCTGGCATTCTAAGATGACGACAACACAGCTGCATCGCGTTCTTGTCTGACTCTATGATGTAGTTGCATATAGGATGCACGGCATATCAGTGTAATGTGAGGAAGAGATATTAGCAGATGTAAACACAGCGTGGGAGGTTATACTCTGGAATTTAGTGACAGACATCGTTCGGAGGCAGCATATTGGACAGTAAGAAATACCTAGGAAGGGTAAGTATATAACATTCTGCTGCTGGTGTCACAGGCATATTAAAACAGGACAGGACAGTAAAGGTGTGCTACAACTGTAGCCTGACATGACAACTGTACATTTAACTATAGAGCCATCTATAATAATCTTTATGTGCTTTTGCTGAAGTAATTGTAGTATGTTATTGTTGCAACTGTAAATGCAATTTAAGTTAATGGGTATGGTCTGTTGCAGAGCAAGTGTCATTACGGCATATGTCGCAAATTCCGATACCTTATAAATCTGTAGTTCAGTATGCGCCTAGAGTAGCAGTTGAAACCTACCAGACACAAATACAGTTACTGTCAATATATGCCTGCTATAAATAATGCCAAATTTGGATGATATGGCTGCTATATTTACCTGACTGTCACCATAGAACCTGCAAAATGAGTTGATACTGCTTTAAGTGGCAATATTTTTGTAACATTTAAAATGTTTACTATGTCCTGTTGTGTGAATGGAACTGCATATGTAATGTACTACTGATAGTGTCTGCATGTATAAGTGATAGTATAGTTGTCTTGTAGTGTGAGCTGTGGAAGGGATGTGGTAGAAGTGGTTGGTGATGGTTACATGGTGTCTTTGAAGTGCAGATAGCATGTACCTATGTCAGTGACCAGTATATAATGTATAAGGCCTTTATGCATGTAGTGCTATAAGAGCATATTGACACTATAGGAAGGTTGTACTTATCCTCATGTAGTGCATACATAACTTTGTAATCTTGAAATTGTGATTAACTTATAGATGTGCTGTGATAAGATGGCTGATCAGCATGCATTGAGTTATCCAGGAGTAATTGGCACTAGTTATGGCACAGTAATGTCTCAAAAGAGATGGTCAATACTATGCATAGATGGCTACCAGTACTATCTGGAGAAAAAAATATTAGTGAAGAATTATTGGTGTTGTACACAGAAATCTAAGCAAAAGTTTAAGGGCCGGTGCATAACTGAAAAAGGGGATAGTGGAGAGAAATTACTGAAAACTATAGCACATTTCCATGCGCCTGATGTTGTGAGAGTAGAAAAAATGAAGGTCCATAAGAAAATTAAATGGAGAGCTGAGCAGACATTAGAGGACCGATGTCACTACTATGACCAATACCCATGCACTAAAACAATGTGTCTGTAGGCTGAGGCGTAGGAACAGTACACATCCTAGAGTGGACTTGGCTAGTTTGAAGGATCTCAGCCCAGAAATGGTGCCTTTGAAGCAGGAGCAGTTCATTATTAAACATAGTGCCTTAAGGAGTCATACAAATGATGTTGTTATGACAACAGAAAGTAATCTGAGTGTGCTATGTAATTCAGAATTTATTTTGGTGGATGGGACCTTCCCCATTAGCACTCAAGAATGTAAGCAGGTGTACTCTGTACATTGTAGTTTGGAAGGTACTGGACACAATAAAGTTGGAAATGTGAAGGGTGTTATGACCAGTTTTGGGCAACACTGCTGTCTATATGTGAGGAATTCCAACAACAATTAAGGCTCAAAATGGTTTTAAGTGATTTTGAAAAAGGGGCAGTGAATAGCATAGTGAAAAACCTTCCTAATAGTACATCAAAAGGTTGCTGGTTTCACCTGTGCCAGATTCTGTGGAGGCAAATACAGAAGCTTAATTTGACTCAAGTGTATGGTACTGACACACAGTTTGCCCTACTCTGTAAACAGATTCTGGCATTCATACTTACCAAACACATATTGGAAACATTAACATCCATTGAAGAAGCTTTGGGTGACAGAGGTACAGCCTTATGTGATTTTGTCAGGAATAATTACATTTTAGGCCATCCTAGATGGTATGGCATGCGTGATAGTACCTCTGAGACACAGCCCCCCCCCACTGTTTAAAGTGTCATTCTGAAATCAGTCAGATACCTATACTATGGGCTACCCAAGGAGCCAGAATGCAGTGGAAGGCTGGCATCGTAGATTAAGGAGTTTACTAGGGAAGAAGGATTTGCATATCACTGATGTGTTACATGCTATATGCCTAGAACAGAATCATTTGAAAGACCTTAACAGAAGTTGTTATGCTGTGTTCTTTTCTCACCCAAGAAACGTAGACTTACAGATAAGGAACATATGATTCAACGTTTATTAGCTAAATGCGATGAATTTACACCTCTGGGGTTTGTGCAATTAATGGCACATCACTGCTCATTTTAAACACTTTAGCTGGAGATATTGTAATGTCAACCTTGGTGTGTAGCATGTGTTGATAGTTTGGTACATTATGTATATGGAACTTGTGTTACTGCAGCATTTACTGAGATGTGGATTGAGCAGATTTACTATACTCTTGCTTTAAATATATGTTTTTACATCTTTCTTTGAGTTATAGATTTCATTTATTGCTATACTCTTCTAGTGTGGATGGAAACAATGTATGCTTCCATTTGGATTTCACAAATTGGATGGGATTGCCAAATATTGTCGAAAAATGTTGCATTCGATATTTTCAACATTTCCATACATTTTTCGGCATTCCACATCATCAGCAATTATAATTTTCGGTGTATTATTTCAGTTTTAAATAGTTTTTGTTTTCATTTTCGATTTTTTAATAGTAAACCATATCTATATGTGTATATATATATATATATATATATATATATATATATATATATAGATATATATATAGATTGCTACATTACTAGGTCAGGAAATATGCCCTTTCCCTGGTATTTTGCAATCCTAGAGTTAGAATATATAAATTATCAGGGTGTGTGTGAGAGTGGCAGAGGGGTTTTCCCACCTGCAAAAATAACCATCATTTTATTGTTACATGCTCTGAGGTTGTGTCTCAGAGCATGCAGAATGACATGTCAGTGTTACCGACATCGACATTTGGGTGTTTAGACTATATATATGTAGGTGTAAGCCACTATACTGACTGTTCACCTAGACTGACACACAAAATCCCAACATGAATATGTCAAAACTACAAATACTGACATGTTGTATGCATACCCCAGGGATTATCCTCGAGTGCAGCAATCCATCTACAATTGCTTATGCAGGGGGATAGTCTAATTATATATATTAACAATGAGATTGCACAATCCCTGGGGAAAGGAAAATTCCCCTACCTAGCAGGTGTCGTTGTAGGAGCACAGTCAATCCAATGTCCTACACCCATATATCTATAAATGTGAGAGACCACAAACGGATGCAAAGACCAGTATTATAAATCAGCTCTATAAAACCCAATCCAGCATCTGCATCACCATAAATTTTGTGAGGATTCCATTCCCAGTCTAAGTGATTGGATTCATAACAGTGCAGTGCAGCCTTAGGAGGTGCTGCACTCCTGAATGGATCATCCTTTACATGAGATGTTAAACTGAGTTCTATCTGCTTGAGTTGGTGATAGCTCATGTAGATGTAAAGGATCTCATGACATCCATCAAAAAGAGTAGGAGTCCTTTATATATATTTTCGAGCGACTACTCTACTATTGCCCACAACCTGTAAAAACAAAACAGGTCTTCCCCTGCACAGCGTGAGGCAGAAAAGAACTTCGCCCTTTTCAAGCGACTACTCTACTATTGCCCACAACCTGTAAAAACAAAACAGGTCTTCCCCTGCACAGCGTGAGTCAGAAAAGAACTTCACCCTCGAAGGCGACTTTTGACTCTACTATTGCCCACAACCTGTAAAACAAAACAGGTCTTCCGAGGCAGAAAAGAACTTTGCCCTTTCGAGAGACTACTCTACTATTGCCCACAACCTGTATAAACAAAACAGGTCTTCCCACAACGTGAGGCAGAAAAGAACTTTTTTTGGCGACTACTCTACTATTGCCCACAACCTGTAAAACAAAACAGGTCTTCCGAGGCAGAAAAGAACTTCGCTTTCTTTTTTCACTACTCTACTATTGCCCACAACCTGTAAAACAAAACAGGTCTTCCCTGCACAGCGTGAGGCAGAAAAGAACTGCAACTACTCTACTATTGCCCACAACCTGTAAACAAAACAGGTCTTCCCCTGCACAGCGTGAGGCAGAAAAGAACTTTGCCCTTTTCGGCGACAACTCTACTATTGCCCACAACCTGTAAAACAAAACAGGTCTTCCCGTGAGGCAGAAAAGAACTTCGCCTTTACCTACTATTGCCCACAACCTGTAAAACAAAACAGGTCTTCCCTGCACAGCGTGAGGCAGAAAAGAACTTTTGACTACACTCTACTATTGCCCACAACCTGTAAAACAAAACAGGTCTTCCTGCACAGCGTGAGGCAGAAAACTCTACTATTGCCCACAACCTGTAAAACAAAACAGGTCTTCCCCTGCACAGCGTGAGGCAGAAAAGAACTTTGCCCTTTCAAATTCGACTACTCTACTATTGCCCACAACCTGTATAAACAAAACAGGTCTTCCCACTATTGCCCACAACCTGTAAAACAAAACAGGTCTTCCTACTATTGCCCACAACCTGTAAAACAAAACAGGTCTTCCCTGGAGGCAGAAAAGAAACTCTACTATTGCCCACAAACTGTAAAACAAAACAGGTCTTCCCCTGCACAGCGTGAGGCAGAAAAGAACTTTGCCCTTTCTACTATTGCCCACAACCTGTAAAACAAAACAGGTCTTCCCTGCACAGCGTGAGGCAGAAAAACTAAGCCTCTTTTCAGCGACTACTCTACTATTGCCCACAACCTGTAAAACAAAACAGGTCTTCCCTGCACAGCGTGAGGCAGAAAAGAACTTTTCTTTTTTGTTTAATTACTCTACTATTGCCCACTACCTGTAAAAACAAAACAGGTCTTCCTCTGCACAGCGTGAGGCAGAAAAGAACTTTGCCCTTTTACTATTGCCCACAACCTGTAAAACAAAACAGGTCATTATCTGGTCATTTTAGTATAGACTTTAAAGTAAAGTATTATTTAAGGGTCCTCAGCACTAGCACGAATCTCCCTAGGCTTACCCAAACAAAAAATCCAAGCTTGTTTACATATACTCCACTTAAACTACAGAACACACTCTAAAACTAAGGCAAACAGCTATAAAATTTTAAAAACAAGCTCCCAAAGCATAGGAATTGAACCTGATGTTTGTTTAGACGAGATTACTCACCTGCAAGTTAATTATTCAGGAGTTACATCTTGAAACCTGGGCTCTAGTGGCTTAGTGTAAACCCCCACCCCCATTCTATCCCTGTTACAAAGGTTTGAAATAACCCTTGTCTGGTGCCTTTAATTTCAAATCCCTAGTGCTGTTGGACCTTGTTACCGGCCTCTACCTCCTGAGGTATGTATTAAGCTGTTATTCATTGTTCCTAATAGACTGTTAAATGTATTTAAGTTGAATTGTGTGATTTAATAGTAACTCTTTTTTGCTACATAGTTACATAATGCACTATTGAATGGCATGAATATTGTTACTACTTGTTTCTTTAAAGCTAAGTTGTCTCTCTAAAGCTAAATGTGTTTGGTAACCAGACTTTAGTATGACAAGCTCTTTGCAGGGCTGTTCATTAGAGTGAAAATTGAGAGCCTTCTGTATACTTTTTGAGAAGCAGGATATTCAACATTCAACATTCTTTGACTCTCAGTCATAAGGCACTCTTGCAGTAAAATGCTAATGTGTTATAATGATTTATGCTATATGTAGAGATATGTAAAGATTTTACTAACATAGTTTAGGGTTTCCTCGGGTAGTCTAATGTTGTTTAAGCTACACAACTGCTTCTGACTGCCTCTGAAATCAAGCTCTCTATCCCTGCCAGGTCTTCGCCTGCACAGCGTGAGGCAAGCAAACTTCGCCCTTTTCGAGTGACTACTCTACCATTGCCCACAACCTGTAAAAACAAAACAGGTCATTATCTGGTCATTTTAGTATAGACTTTAAAGTAAAGTATTATTTAAGGGTCCTCAGCACTAGCACGAATCTCCTAGGCTTACCCAAACAAAATCCAAGCTTGTTTGCATATACTCCACTTAAACTACAGAACACACTCTAAAACTAAGGCAAACAGCTATAAAATTTTAAAAACAAGCTCCCAAAGCATAGGAATTGAACCTGATGTTTGTTTAGATGAGATTACTCACCTGCAAGTTAATTATTCAGGAGTTACATCTTGAAACCTGGGCTCTAGTGGCTTAGTGTAAAGACAGCACTGCCAGCTCGTGCTCACTCCGCTCCCCGCCCTGCCCCCTATTCCCACCCACCCCAGTATTCATACTTTTATAACCTCAAACCACTCCCCCTACTGTCCACTAACTTCCTGTACCAAGATCAAACAGAATATGACACCACCCAGGAAGCTTATCATACTAACTCTTTTTCCCCTCCTACTATACCTTACCTAGCTACCCTATATGAAACCTGGTCTTACATAGGCTTCCACCACCCAGGCTACCAAACCAACCCCTCCCCCATAATTAACAACAGAGGCCATGACTCAACTCCCTACTCACCCTCCTTGTTAGAACTCGAACGCTATGTAATTATCAAACCTACCAATATTAGGCCAAATGATAAACATTACTACAAACTTCCAAAGCCCTCAAATTCATTACCACTCTTAATCACAGACTAGCCACAGATGGTGATATCCACCCGAACCCTGGCCCTTGCTCCACTCAATTCTAATTCCACCCTATCCTCCCCTCCACTTCTCAATCTAAACTCTAGACCCTTTAACTCTCTTCTGACCTGTCATCTAAACATCAGAAGTGTAAACAATAAGATTCACAACCTACATGCCCTTTTAGCTACTTGTTCACCAGACCTACTATGTCTCACAGAAACCTGGCTTAAACCAAGACACTCAGATAATCCCACCAGGGTATGATATACTAAGAGCAGACCTAATAACTCGTAAAGGTGGCGGTGTAGCCATACTCTACAAAAATACATTACAAATCTCCCTTGCCTCTCCACAACCCCTCCTAACAAACAATGCCGAAATTCTACTTGTAAAACTTCAACCAAACAAACATAAAAGCATAAATATAGCATGTATTTACATCCCCCCAGGCAACAATAATAACAAAACCTTAGAGGACTTTCTCCACTGGTTAACTCAAACTCACCCCCAGGAATCCATAGTGTTAGGTGACTTCAACATCGATTGGAATTCCTGCTCATCTAGCTCCCCATCTAGCAGCATAAATCTAAATGGCTTTTCTCAGCTCATATCCACTCCTACCAGACTAGGTAAACCCCAAAACAAAGACAGCATCCTGGACTGGATCCTTACTAATAAAGATCCTGACCAGTACTCAGCAGGTACTCACCCAGAGGACATGAGTGATCACTTACTCACCTATGTTATCAAATTCAAGAAAATCACCCCCTTCTTACAACCATAAAAAAAATCAGGAACAATAATAAATTCAATCCATTTTTCAAACTGAACTTAAAGCCCACAACTGGACAATACTCAAGTCTCTTCCTCTTGAAGAGGCAGTTATCTACTTCAACACCACCTTCCTCAAGATTCTAGATTCCCATGCTCCAATACGGTCCATTAGAACTAAAACCAAAACCGCACCATGGTTCTCTAAGGAAACAAAATCCAAAATCCTATCTAGAAGCAAGATGTGGGTCACATGACCTCTAAAGACCCACACTCCCACCAAATCTTCCGGCAACTTAGAAATGAAACTAAAAGAATGATCTTAAATGATAAAATAAAACTTCTTCCTCCACCTCCAACACAAACACCTTAATAATCCACAAAAATTCTGGGCAGGCTTAAACAAGCTCCTGCACCCAGGCCAGGCAACCACCCCCACTCCAACAACTTGCAAACAACAGTGCCCTGTAAACATTGCTAACACATTCAATAGTTTCTTCACAGAAACTATACAATCCCTGGCCACACAATTCAAACAAACAACCAGCCCACTCCACTACCCATGCCAGCAGAATACTACAACTACATCAGATCATCTATTTACCTTCGATCCAGTACCCATATCCTCTATAACATCTCTTCTTAAAAAACTAAAACCCATTAAGCTAGCAGCTGACCTTCTCCCAGCTGAGTTTCTGCAAAAAGCAGCTGAGGCCATTTCCTATCCCGTCTCCATAATCATAAACCATACCTTGTCAGAAGCCTTCATCCCCTCCATATGGAAAATGTCCCACATTATTCCTCTCCATAAAGGTGGTAGCTCACAAGAGCTAACCAACTACAGACCTATAGCTATACTCTCACCCCTGGCCAAAATTATGGAAAAGTGTGTCCACAAACAACTGATGGAACACCTCACCAAAAATAAAATTCTAGCCAACTCCCAACATGGCTTCAGGCCAAATCACAGTACCACATCAGCCCTACTATCCTTTTCTAACACCATCAATAACTTCAGAAACAATAATAAACTATCATCTGCTCTTTTCTTAGACCTCTCCAAGGCCTTTGATATGGTGAACCACATTCAACTACTCCATACATTAAAAAAACTATCACTCAGCAATTCCACGCTGAAATGGTTCCAAGCCTACCTGTCCAAAAGGCAACAGGCTGTTCTATGGCAGGACAAATTATCCACATGCCTACCTGTTACACTTGGAGTTCCCCAAGGATCTATTCTTGGCCCTCTTCTCTTCACCATCTTTGTTAATGACCTGCCCACAATCACCCCCCATGCCACATGCATTCAATATGCAGATGATTTGACTATCATTAGCACTGCCTCCAACCTGGCAGACCTCACTGCTTCAACCCAAGACACCTTCAACCTAATAGAAAAATGGTTCTCAAGTCGTCAACTAGTTCTCAACCCCAACAAAACAAAACTACTTACTTTCTCACCCACTAACAAGACTCTTTGCCCCACCTTCTCTATTACATCCTCCAATGGAATCACTATATCACCAGAAGCTCACACAAAGCTATTAGGTGTTACCATTGATAACTCCCTTAAATTTGACACCCATTTCAATCTAACCATCAAAACCGTCAATAAAAAGCTTGGCTCTCTCTATAAAGTAAAACACTTTCTCACTCCTCACGCTAAAATTACAATTGCCAGCACACACCTACTGTCAACTCTTTTCTATGCCTCCCCCCTTTTTACAAACCTAAACAAGACAACCCTTAACAAACTTGCTTCTTGTTACAATCACATAGCTAGATTTGCCACAAATTCCACCTTTAGAATGCACCAGTGCACTAACTTGAAGCAACTAGGGTGGTTAGAGTTTTCCAGCCAACTCCATTTCAACCAACTCAAAACGGCTCACCAGATACTGTATCACCCAGAGAAAACACCAGCTCTGAAAAACATAATTCACCCCTATATTAACCTGCAATCTTTACGCTCCTCCAATAAGATCTTAGCTCAAACTACCAAAGCCAATAATTCTGCTGGGGATTCTCTATTCTCAAACTTTGTAGGTAAAATGTGAAACTCCCTACCGACCATGCTCACCTCAGAACCTTCACTCCTACAATTCAAAAAAAAGCTTGAACCCCATCTCAATACTCTCTGGCAATGTCCCTGTTCCAAACCTGATTAACCACTATCATTTACCCTTCTCTTACCTCACTATCCTTAACAGCTTTTTAACAAGGCGCCTCGCCTTTGTAACTGACCTATTTTTTTTTTTTTATATGCTGCTGTTATTTTTTTCCCAAGATGTGATGTATCTTTATATTGTATTTAGAACTCAACTATCTTCCTTTTTTGCATTAACAATGTTCATATGTCTGTTATGTACCTGGAGCTTTTCTCCCCGGGCCTCCGCTGAAAATGGACATATATCCAGTCAGACTCTCCCGGTTAACAAATGTAAAATAAAAATAAATAAATAAATAAATGTAAAAATAACTCTTATTTACAAATTTACAAATATATAAATATACAAATATATTTATACATATTCATAATTTCCCTTACAATCATGCAATATTTTCATCCCTGTTAGACCTCCCACTCCATTATCCATAACCACCATCTGGCTTTACTTAATATTGTTGCTAAAATTCATTTACCATTAAACATAATTTCATTTATTCTTTTATTTCATATAACCCATATGGTATAAAATCATTTTTGTCTATTCTTTTGATATATGCTTTACTTCTATTCTTATGATATTCCTATTTAATCATATCCATGTTTATTTTATCCACGTCTTTTATATCTTTGAAAAAAGTATTCTTTACATAGTTTCCCCCTATAACTTTTTTATTATTTTACATTTCAAAAACACATGTTCCCTGGTTACTTCTTCTTGACAATGTAAACACAGTCTATCAATTTTCTTTTTATACGGCGCCATAATTGATACTCCAGCGGACACAAACATCCTTCAGAGAGGCCTCATAGAAATGGATAATTGGTGCCAGAGCCATGGCCTTAAGCTGAACACCAAAAAATGTATAGTCATACCCTTTGGGAAAAACAAGGTACCCACAAATTACCACATAGGTGGTAATCCATTAAGTACGGAAGAGGTAATCAGGGACCTAGGGACCCAGGTTGACAGTAACCTCTCATTTGATACTCACATTGCCAAAGTGGTTAGGAAGACCTTCTATATTGCCCACCTTATCATGAAGGGTTTCACATCTAGATCAAGAGAGGTCATTGTGCCCCTGTACTCTTCTTTTATCAGGCCAATGACTTGAGTACAATGCCCCATTTGGGATGTATCTTACCCAACACCTGCAGCAGTTGGAAAGACCCCAAAAGTTCCTCACCAAGAGGATAAAGTGTCTTAAACATATGTCATATGCTGCCCGACTGAAAAAACTCCAGCTCTATTCAGTCGCATACCGCCTACTCAGAGGTGATCTGTGCCTGACGTACAAGGCCATGTCCAATCCAGAATTAATGGACATGCTCCACCTCAGAAAATCCAAATCCATCAGAGCCACGAGAGCAAGAGACTTAAACCTCAACACAGAAATAAATAGGACATGCTGGAGGGACAGATTCATAACCCAGAGGCTCCCTACACTCTGGAACAGAATCCCAATCCATGTTAGGCAGAGCCCCTCACTAACTCTATTCAAGAGAAATCTTGACGAGTGGATGGGAGATCGTAGGTTTACCCCGGGGGTCATCTCTGTGTCACTACTAGACAGAGGCACAGTAAACTAAACCCTAAATGGGCGTAGTATTCTTATCCTAAGGGGTGGTGAAAGCCACACACACTCTGGCTAGGCTTATAAATGCCCTAGGGCAGATAGCCTAGTACGAACCTATGAACCTATGAACCTATATTTCATTTTGCTGGCAATTTATTTCTTACCAATGTCCACAAAAGATCTTGACATTCTGCTTTCTGATTACACCATTTGCTTCTATTTTTATAGCTTTAATTTTTTGATCTGTTAGATTTTACTATTGTTTTTACATAGTAATATTTTATCATTATATTCTTATGCCATACTTTCTATCTTTTTCTACACTACCAGCTTTTATTTTCCCCCAAATATTTTTTTTTCTTGATAACATTTTATTTCTTCATTTATACACTCTTTTTCTCTTTTATTCTTTTTTACCATACCCCCAAATTTATCATACTCATAACTATACAGTTTTACTACTAAGTTCTTATCTTTTTTATTTATCCACTTTAACACTTTGTACAAATTTAATGCAGCAGAACTTACAACTGGATTAATCAACCATAAACTTTCTTACTCTTTAGTTATATACAAAGCTCCTCTTTTTACTGGGTTTAATCTAGAACACCATATAAATGAAAAAATACCTGCAATAATTCCTTTTCAAATACTGTTGGCAACATAAGTAAACTTGCTAAATATGATATTTTTCTAATATGTACTGAAACTATCAAATAAGCCTTTTTCTGAATGATAATTTGTATGTTCTCCAGAAAAGACAGGTTTGTTTTATTTCTTTTATCGATGTTCCCATTGAATTCTACTTACTTCTGTATTCCCTAATTTTATACCTAACACAGACATTTCATTCACTTTAAAATACGTACTCCTACTTTCTTCTTTACTTAAATCCACCCCAATCACCTATAGACACTCATTTGTGTAAGTTATTACTTCTTTTATCCAAATTATGTTTTTGCAATTATTATAATGTCATCTGCATATGTTAATAGAACTAGAATTCTTAACACTCATTTTGTAATTTATTTCACATACTATAATATTCAAAACTAATGCAAAGAATATACAGCTCATTGGAAATGACTGTCTTGCACCACTCTTCATATGTACCTCTTGGTTTAACCAACCATTTAAAAATATTTTTACTTTATTATTACTATATGCTGACATACATCATTTCCTAACCTTCTCAATTATATTGCATTTTTTCATTATTACCCATAAGATTTCATGTCCAGTTGTATCAAATACCTTATTAAGGTATCCTTTCATGTTTTTGCTTATTATTTTCTATTCATAATATCATCCACAATTCACTTTCATTAAAAATTCTTGACAGCCCTTCCCCTTTATATTAAACAAAATATCTTCCATATTTTCCATTTTAGTTTCAAAACTCTTTTGTATTATTTTCATAATAAGTTCTACTTTATACATAATAATTTCATACTCTAGCTCCAACACCCTAGCCCAAAGGTTCTTAGAATTTATAAACTCAAATGCTATGGAACAACTTGTTACCACTCCCACAAGAGGGGAAAACATACTGGACCTGATCATCACCAACATGGGGACTCTATGCTCCAGACCAGAAGTGTATCCCTCACTGGTAAGATCAGACCATAAACTAATCTCACTGGATATTCACATCCCGACCCCACCCCATGCCCAGAAAACCACAGTGAAAAACATCTCTAAAGCAAATTTCACACTCCTCAAAACCGAGGTGGAATCCTTCAAAGCCCCCCGGGCCTGTGGGTAATACGGCCCAGACCACAAAATCCTTTATAAACGTGTTCTATGAACACTTTCAGGAATGCATGGATCATGCAATCCCAAATAAAACCAAGACCCAATCCTCCAAAGGCAGACGTCCTGTCTGGTGGACCCCAGCCATAAACAAACTATACAATAGAAGGAGGAAGCTACTACATGATAGAGCAAAATCCCAAAAAGGGAAGGCATCTCTGATCAGTATTAGCAAAAACTACGGGCACTCATAAAATCATCTAAGGCCAGCTTAGAGAAAAATTGCACAGGACACTAAGGATAATCACAAGGCTTTCTTTAGTTATGTTAGGAACCTGGGTGGGAATTCCCAGATATGCTCAGAATTAGACCAAAATTACAAAAATACACCGAACCCACAGACATTGCCAACATGCTAGCTGACAGGTTCAGCAAACTCCCTCCCCACCAAAAGGGCTAATATCTATCCCAGCAGAGTGCTGCCCCTGACATCTCAGATGCTCAGGTAAGAGCTGCCCTCTCCAAAGCAAGAAACACAGCATCAATGGGACCAGACGGTGTCCCGGGCTGCATCCTACATGAACTCCAAGAAGAGCTAAACCCAAACCTAAAACTACTGTTCAATCTCAGCCTTACTACAGGATATGTACCCAAAGAGTGGCGTACAGCAACAGTGGTCCCTCTCCACAAAGGTGGTGCCTCAACGGATCCTGGAAACTATCGCCCCATAAGTCTCACTAGCTTGGTCTGCAAAGCTATGGAAAGGATCATCATGGACCTTATAAATAAAGATATTGGGGACCTACAGACACTGGATCCTACCCAGTTTGGCTTTGTTAAGGGCAGATCCTGCCTCTTAAACCTGGTCGATTTATTTGAAACAGTCACCAAGGCCATTGACAAGGGGAAGGTGGTCCACACAGCCTACCTGGACCTCGCAAAAGCCTTCGATACAATACCCCACTCGGGCATTATAGATAAGCTCACCAGCTTAAATATAAACCCCTATGTCACTAGATGGGTTGCAAACTGGCTCAAGGACAGAACCCACATGGTTAGAATAGCTGGAGCCATGTCAGACTCCAAACCAGTTACAAGTGGCATCCCACAAGGCTCAGTCCTGGGACCTCTCTTGTTCGGTATATATTTCTCGGAGGTACAGGCCAACATGGAAGGACTGTGGCTGACCAAGTTCGCAGATGACTGCAAACTCGGTGCCATAATAGACTCTCCAGCCGACACAAGCATCCTCCAAAAGGGCCTCATAGAAATGGACAACTGGTGCCAGAGCCATGGCCTCAAGCTAAACGCCAAAAAGTGTATAGTCATCTCCTTTGGCAAAAACAAAGTGCCCACAAATTACCACATAGGTGGTAATCCATTAAGTACAGAAGAAGTAATTAGGGACCTGGGGACCCAAGTTGATAGCAATCTCTCATTTGACAACCACGTGGCCAAAGTGGTTAGAAAAATATTTTATATAGCCCACCTAATCATGAAGGGATTCACATCTAGATCAGGGGAGGTCATCGTGCCTCTTTACTCATCCCTCATCAGGCCCATAATTGAGTACAATGCCCCTTTGGGATGTACCTTACCAGACACCTGCAACAACTGGAAAGACCCCAAAAGTACCTCACCAAGAGGATCAAGGCTCAAACAGATGCCGTATGCTGCCCGGTTAAAGAAACTCCAGCTCTACTCAGTGGCATACCGCCTGCTCAGAGGCGATCTGTGCCTGACATATAAAGCCATGTCCAACCCGGAATTAATGGACATGCTGCACCTCAGAAAATCCAAATCCCATCGAGCTATGCGCTCGAGGGACTTGAACCTCAGCACTGAAATAAATAGGACATGCTGGAGGGACAGATTCATAACCCAGAGACTCCCTTCACTCTGGAATAAAATCCCAGTCCAGGTTAGGCAGAGTCCCTCATTGACTCTCTTCAAGAGGAATCTTGATGAGTGGATGGGAGATCGTAGGTTTACCCTGGGTATCACTTCTGTGTCACTGTTAGACAGAGGCACAGTATACCAACCTCGAAAAAGAGCATAGCAAAATTAATTTAAAATGGGTGGCGAAAGCCATACACACTCTGGCTAGGCTTATAAATGCCCTAGGGCAGATAGCCTAGTATGAACCTATGAACCTATGAACCTATAAAGATGTTACAATCATTATCTTTAGTTATATTAGGAACCTGGGTGGTAATTCCCAGATATGCTCAGAATTAGTCCAAAATGACAAAAAATACACCAAACCCACAGACATTGCCAACATCCTAGCTGACAGGTTCAGCACAAACTCCCCCCCCCCTCCCCACCAAAAGGGCAAATATCTATCCCAGCAGAGTGCTGCCCCCCTGACATCTCAGATGCTCAGGCAAGAGCCGCCCTCTCCAAAGCAAATAATACAGCATCAATGGGACCAGACGGTGTCCTGGGCTGCGTCCTACATGAACTCCAAGAAGAGCTAAACCCAAACATAAAACTACTGTTCAATCTCAGCCTTACTACAGGATATGTGTCCAAAGAGTGGCGTACAGCAACAGTGGTCCCTCTCCATAAAGGTGGTGCCTCAATGGATCCTGGAAACTATCGCCCCATAAGCCTGACTAGCTTGGTCTGCAAAGCTATGGAAAGGATCATCATGGACCTCATAAATAAAGATATTGGGGACCTACAAACACTGGATCCTACCCAGTTCGGCTTTGTTAAGGGCAGATCCTGCCTCTTAAACCTGGTTGATTTCTTTGAAACAGTCACCAAGGCCATTGACGAGGGGAAGGTGGTCCACAGAGCCTACCTGGACCTCGCAAAAGCCTTCGATACAATACCCCATTCGGGCATTATAGATAAGCTCACCAGCTTAAATATAAACCCCTATGTCACTAGATGGATTGCAAATTGGCTCAAGGACAGAACCCACATGGTTAGAATTGCTGGAGCCATGTCAGACTCCAAACCAGTTACAAGTGGTGTCCCACAAGGCTCAGTCCTGGGACCTCTCTTGTTCGGTATATATTTCTCGGAGGTACAGGCCAACACAGAAGGACTGTGGCTGACCAAGTTCACAGATGACTGCAAACTGGGCACCATAATCGACTCTCCAGCCAACACAAGCATCCTCCAAAAGGGCCTCATAGAAACAGGCAACTGGTGCCAGAGCCATGGCCTCAAGCTAAATGTCAAAAAGTGTATAGTCATCCCGTTTGGCAAAAACAAAGTGCCCACAAATTACCACATAGGTGGTAATCCATTAAGTACAGAAGAAGTAATTAGGGACCTGGGGACCCAAGTTGATAGCAATCTCTCATTTTACAACCACGTGGCCAAAGTGGTTAGAAAAACATTTTATATAGCCCACCTAATCATGAAGGGATTCACATCTAGATCAGGGGACGTCATCGTGCCTCTTTACTCATCCCTCATCAGGCCCATAAATGAGTACAATGCCCCTTTTGGGATGTACCTTACCAGACACCTGCAGCAACTGGAAAGACCCCAAAAGCACCTCACCAAGAGGATCAAAGGGCTCAAACAGATGCCATATGCTGCCCGGTTAAAGAAACTCCAGCTCTACTCAGTAGCATACCGCCTGTTCAGAGGCGATCTGTGCCTGACGTATAAAGCCGTGTCCAACCCGGAATTAATGGACATGCTGCACCTCAGAAAATCCAAATCCCATCGAGCTACGCGCTCGAGAGACTTGAACCTCAGCACTGAAATAAATAGGACATGCTGGAGGGACAGATTCATAACCCAGAGGCTCCCTTCACTCTGGAATAAAATCCCAGTCCAGGTTAGGCAGAGTCCCTCATTGACTCTCTTAAAGAGGAATCTTGATGACTGGATGGGAGATCGTAGGTTTACCCTGGGTATCACTTCTGTGTCACTGTTAGACAGAGGCACAGTATATTAACCTCGAAAAAGGGCATAGCAAAATAAATTTAAAATGGGTGGCGAAAGCCAAACACATTCTGGCTAAGCTTATAAATGCCCTAGGGCAGATAGCCTAGTATGAACCTATTATTCAATACTACCAGTCTCCATTTTTTAATTGTCTTCTATCTTCCTTTTTCCATACAAATTTGAGTATTCCACTACATAATTCTTTATACATAAAACTCTCATTTAACCATTCATTCAAAAAACTTTAAAAATATATTTTTTGCCAATCCCTTAAATTTTTATTGAATCTATCTTTACTTGTATTAATACTTTATCTTGCTCATTTAAAGAAATCTCCTTTTCCAACTCTGTTTTCTCTTTTTCTGTTAACTTTTTTACTTTCCATGCTTTAACTACCTTCTTCTTTCTTTAAACATTTCTTGCACATAGTGCACTATACTTTTCATAATCTTTTCCTGAGTTCTTTCTATTTTTCCTTTTACATTTTTTATTTCTCTCATTATACTATTGTCTTCCTTTACTAATCTGCTTAAGTAACTTGATACTTCTCTTTTTCATTGTATAAATATCTTTGCTTATATAACAATTTTTGTATTTTTTTATTTCTTTCCTATAATTCTTTTTCTTTGTCAAAGTACTTTCTGTCATTGTATTTTAGCTCTTCCCATGCATCCTTACATGTTTTTTATATTTTTCCTTTTCTACTCTTCTCACGTCATATTGCCACTGTAAAAAAAAAATGTTTTGTTATATTTTTCATTAAATATCATCAACCATTCAAACCAATTTTTTTAAAATGTTCTCATAGTAATATGATCCTTTCATAACTATATTAGTAGCCTCTTTCCTTCTTCATTCCATGCATTTTCATTTATCCTTTTTATTAATTTGCCTATTTTTTTATATTCCTGGTTTTCCTTTAACTCTGGCCATATCTGGGCGGCGCAGTGGTGCGGCGGTTAATGTTGTCACCTCACAGCAAGAGGTTCTCCTGTTCGATTCTCAGCTGGGGTGCCTTCTGTGTGGAGTTTGCATGTCCTCCCTGCATTCCCGTGGGTTTCTTCCGAGTACTCCGGTTTCCTCCCACATTCTAAAGACATGCATCTGGAGCATTTCTACCCTGGCCTCCGCTGAAAACATTCTCTGTGGAACCTAGTCGGACTTTCCCGGTCAACCAATGTTAAATAAAATAGATAAAATATCTTCTCCTATAACTAAACCTTTTGATACTATAAAATAATTTATTTCAGTTCTATACATACAAGTTTATCTTACCACATCTTATATAACTTCTATCATATTTCTTATATTATTTCCTTTTTTACACTTGAATCTTAAATTACTATTAAAATCTCCTATTATAATATTCGTATTTATCACTACACTATCATAGTCAAAAATCTGATGAAATAAGCTTTCCCTTTCTTTATAGTTAGTATAAGCATATAATGTTATATATCTATATACTTCTTCTTTTCATATTAAATCTATAATGGTTAATCTTCCCATCTTTGCTAAAGTTACATGTAATATATTTACTGTATTTCTACATTTCTTACTCTTATTTTCATTTTTGCAATCCATCTATAAATGTCCAATTTTGTTACAGTTATAAAATTTCATTTCACATTTTTTGGAATCATGCCATTTCCCCACAAGTATAACATATTTTTTTGTCTCAGTTACTTAGCAAATGTCCTTCTTTTCCACAAAAAATACATGTTTTAAGTTGTCCCAAGTATTTACAATACTCGTATTCCCCTCCACATTTATCATGCTTGGTATATGTATAATTTTTTCTCTTTCTATTTTAACACATTATTCCAATCCCAGCCCACCAGTCCATAAACCCCTTTTGTCATAAGCTTTTGCAATGTCCAATACTACTTTACATAAAGTTTGCAAATGTCCTTTCAAAGTCTCTCTCTTCACCTCTGTTTGAAATTGTACTTGAATTTTCCCTGTTAAATGTTTTATCACATAAAGATTCCATGTGTTACAATCGTATTCTCCAAGAAAATGTTCATTGAAAAAACAGTCTTAAATATAATGTCACAAAATGCCTCATTGTTAATAACAATAAATATTCATACATCATGTGCTTTTACACCCAAAGGAGCTATTAAATTGTCTCATACTTCATACCAGTCCATTTCTTTCTCGTCTTTACTTTGAGTTCTTACCAAGTACTTCCATTTTCATTTTATTCTGCCTTCTTTTCTGTTTGTCCCCTTTTGCCTAGTTTTACTTTCTCTACATGTGTTTTCTTTTCCATTGTACCACTATTCTTCAGGATTGTCTCTGCAACATTGCTTTGTATTTTCTCTATAATGTCCCCCCAGGAAACACCTCCTTCATTTTCTGACTCACTCTACATCACCATTTCTTTATGTAAATCATCCAACAACCCTCCCAACTGGAGGGTTGTAACTATACATCCATAATTTGCATCTCCATCAAACAGATTTTTGTGAAAGATCTCCTGAGAATCCTGCACACATTTTGTCTCAATATTTGCTGTCGCCTCCATTTCTCACATCGCTTTGTCATCTCCTTCTCTTTCCATCTGCCTCCCTGTTTCTCTGGGCCACCTCTGCACCTGAAATGGAAGCAAGATGTGCGTCTGCAAAATGGGTAACACTTGCAACAATGACTAATAGTGGAAGTTCCCTAATGCCCTGGCCAAATTTCCAATAGTAGTATAAATGCCACCTCAGGTCTCCCCTGAAATTAGGCCACTAGCCTAGTGGGACTAATCCATTCAACAAAGGGTAAATAAAAATAAATAGTCAAGAAGAAGTAAAATAATGTGAGGCATGCATCAAATTCCTTATACAGAAAGACATTATAGATCTTAGTACTTTTACTGCAAAGGACAGAAAGGAGAGTAGACATGATAAAAATGTTATCTTAAAGACCTCTGTAAATATTAAAACAATTGCAGCTTTTATAAGATGCAAAGACAATGTGTTGCTCACTGTAATGATAAAAAAAGGAAAGAAACAGAACAAAGGTAATGTGGGGGAACTATTTTTGCACAAAAACGAGGAACGTAGCGACATGGAATAATTTTCCAGATGAGTTAGTAGGTTCAGGAACGATATTGGTATTTGAACTGTGCTGAGAAATATAGAAGAAGTTAGGTTTTTAGTACACAGGATTAACATCTGACCCAATAGGTGTTGATATGCACAGGCTTGGTTTGAGCTAAGTATGCTTCCATTGCTGTTAGAGTCTACGATTCTATGAATTAGCAAACTTTATAGTTACATTTGGTTTTATGTCATAAACCTTTAAACATGCATGTATTACCTCATCAATAAAAAAGTTTAGGACTTTCATGTTTATTTTATGGTGTTTTATTTGCTGATCACAAAGAAACCCCTCTCTTGTTGCAACATATTGTTAATGAAATATGTGCTATTTAACATGCGAGCAATAAAGCAAAAACACTACTACTAGTTGTGGCTTTGTGTTGACATAAATGGGAGTGAATATTCTGCTGCCAGGTTTGAATAGAAGTTTAAAATTCATAGTAAATATCACATCCAGTTGTGTTGGCAAAACAGAAGTAGGAGCATGTCAGGAAATAAAAATGTAGTGTGCACAACAAAATAAAAACGGTAGTAACAAAGGAATTATTTGGAAAATGTGGAGTTTAAGTGAATTAAAATATGCATTTTTAAGCTAACTCTGTTGGCATAGTGGGTTAGAAACCAGGACTATGAGCCAGGTGACCTGAACTCATTTTTTATCTTAAGCTTGTGCTCCTGCTAGAGCTGGTATGGGGAGGAGAGAAATTATGAAGCTTAGCCTGTTCACATCTCTTTTGGGTAGGGATGGAGAGCAGGTATCCAGATATACCGACTGTAGTTGTAGTCCCAGTAGACAGTTGGGAGCAGTCTAGAATGGGGCAGGCCAATGGCCAATTGAGCATGTCAGATGGCACATGGTATGTAACATGCAGAGGTTTGGACATACATCATGAAGGACCATTGCATGGCAATAATTTGGATGTGAACAGGCATGAGCAAAATAAGTCAGGACTTAATGAAAAACAGCATCTCTAAACAAAAATAACCCAAAATCATTTTAGGCCTCAATATATAACTCCAAACAGACCTGACTGTAAAGTTAGTATATCAAATCAGTTCAATAACTAATTTATCCAAACAGTTCTGTCCATAACTAAATATACAGGTACCACAACTATCACAATCCCACCTCAAACAAGCAACCATCCCACTCCTTTTACTTTCCAACCTGTACTTACCACCGTCATCAAAAAATATTTTCAGAAGGTAAAACTGACAACACTTGCCCCAGACAACCTACTGGAGTAATATTTTAAAATGTCAGCTGAAGCTATACCTTAAAATCTCAGCTGAAGCTATCACCTACCTTATCTCAATGCTAATCAGTCATTTGATATACGAAAGCAAGGTTCTACTACTATGGAAAAAATCATATATTGTGCCTTTACACAGCAGTGGACCATCTACAGACCACTCTCCAACTTTAGATCAATCCCATTTCTATTCCCCTTATCCACAGTATTAGAAAATGTATACATTCACATCTACTGCATCATAGTAAAAAAGCAACTTCTTTCAGCCACTCAGTATGGTTTCTTCTTGCACCAAAGCACCAGTTCTGCATTTCTTAATGTTGTTAGTACAGTCAACTCCTATAGCAATGAAGGCAAGTGAGTCTCATCTCTGTTTTAGATCTATCCAAAGCATTTGACACTGTGTCCCATCAGAAAGTCTTGCATAAACTAGAGTCTATTGGACTTACTAACTCTACACCACACTGGTTTCCTAACTATATTTCAGGTAGGGTCCATGCAGTAGTGTGGAGAAATGACTTCTCCACATTCATGCCAGTCACTATTGGAGTACTCATGTATTTGGAGGTTTTCTCCCAGAGCCTCTGCTGAAAAGGGGGTTTTAACCCTGATGGACTCTCCAGGATATCAAAAGCAAAATAAAAAATAACTAACTAAATCAATCAATAAATAAATAAATATATATATATATATATATATATATATATATCAACATGGATCTACTTCAAATGGTCGACATTTCAGAATGCTGACGACCATATGGCCGACAACATATGATCGACATTCGAAATGTCGACCATGTAATTAAAAAAAAAAACACACAACTAACTCTTACCTTCACACTGCTAGCAGGGGGACTACACCCCCTTGCACCCCCCATGGGAGGCTCCGCCCTCCACACCCCCCGGAACTTAAATAAACCAACGCCAAGATCGCACTACAGTGTGGAGGATGGAAATCTTTCCATTTCGCACTGTACGGAGATGCCAGTTCAGCATGGTTGACATTTTGAATGTCGATCATATGGTCTCAGTCATATGGCCTTCAACATTCTGAAATGTCGACCATGTGAAGGGGACCCATATATATGTGTGTGTGTGTGTGTGTGTGTGTGTGTGTGTGTGTGTGTGTTTGTGTGCATATGAAATTTTCTTGTCCATATCTTCTATTTTATAGAGTTTTGTCCCTGAATCTCTTTGCATGTTTATTCTGTGAACTGCCCCTTAACTGTTTATTTACATACAGCTTCCAGTCCTACTTCAACTGTCCCAGGGTAGACTATACAACTGATCTGTACAAAAGTAGTATTATATATTTTTCATTTTGTTACTTTTTTTCCTGTGCTCTGCAGTATTTCACTTGTTTCCTTATAACCATTTTTATCATTTAGAGTATATGAGGTAATTGAATGTGTTTATACTCACCTGGCTTCCTGTTCAATTTATATATTTTTTTCATCAGCGTACATTTCTGATAATGATTTCAACTTAGATGCCTAACGATACATTTCTGCTTTAACTTCACCTAATATTCCTAAAACAATCCCTCCAATTCAGACTCATCAATTTTCATTTTAATGGCTCCAGTGTTGTGTTTTTGCTTGTATATTTTAATATCGTCCATAAATAGGCATAGTTTTCCTTCTAATCATTTAAAGTCCCTCACTTCTCTCATAAAGACATCAAACATTAAAAGTCCTGGGCCTAATGCCAAATCTTGAGGCATACTACTGGTTAAATTCCTTTCTTCTGCTAATGATTTACTAATGGAAATAGATAGATATATCAGCTGCCAGCCTGCCAGGCTTTGAAATGCATAAATGAATTTCAGACCAGTTTCCTTTCTTATTTTTACTAGTTGTTCTCTTCCCAAGTCAACATGCAGTGTTAAAAGTCTGTACCGTATCCACAGAATAACACTTGTTGTTTATGAATGTATTTACTTCTTTTCTCCTAGCCCTATTTTTGGTATTTCTGTATGCTAGTCACTCTTTACAACAGCTGTCTCCTTGCAGATTTGTACTGTGGACAACCAACAAACAAAATGTGCAATCTTATCACTTAGCTACATCACCAGAGAGTTATGTTAACACACACAAACCCTAGCAGTAAACTGTGATGCACATCATGCCATCTTACATCAAAACATTTCATAATTCATCCCACATCATGTCAAGTTTGGATCCAGTCATTTAGTTAATTTTATACTCACCACAATAACTTCTCATTTATCTGGAATCTTTGAATGTGTTTATTAATGTTATCTCAAGAACAGTGTTGGAACACCTACCTGAAATCAAGATAATGTCATTATCTACTGCCATTATATGATGTCATAAAACAGTGACTATTCTGGGAATGGAGTCTAGTTCATTAAGTATGCATCACCTCTCCAAAGCATTAGTAATTGCTTCTAGTTCCAGCCATTTGCCTAACAAGTATTTCCTTAAATGATTATTCACCATCTCCTCCACTGCTTACTATAACACATAGTGGCAACTGGTTTTCCTGGCTTATTTCTTGTAAATGAGTCTTGGTTTTTTGGATTCAGACTTTTTTTCATCATTCTTAATTACCTACCCAGTGACATTTTTGGCTTCTAGTTAATGTTTATGTAAATTAACTTTGTATAAACTGTACCTCCTCCCACTTGTCAAACTATAGCTTCAACAAAATTTTGCTGTCATCTTGGGGATGCTTTCAGGATGCTGTTTTCAGACTAGATTTTCCAAAACAGAAGCAAATGTGGTTCCCCAGCCAGCATAGACAGCCTTGGATGAAATGCCACCTTAGACAAAGGTGCCTCCCAACATCCACTTTTCTCCCCCCTGCCCATATGTTCCCTCCACATTTTCCCCCATCCTGGACTCCTCATGCCATCCAGATTACTGTTTTTTTTTAATACCTTTTATCAATTTTGTCTTACTCTTTCATCTTCTTCCTGCATCCTTTCAAAACAGCCTGACTGGCCAAGATAGCCCTGTAGTAATAACTGGAGGAGGAAATAACTGAATTAAGTAGGGGTCTGGAGGGCCCTGGGAATGAACAGTCATTGGGCTCCATGTTCTCTGAAGTACATTTTTGAGTTTTTCTTTTTTAAATCAACTTTTTCACAGAATGGTGGCCTGAAAAAAATTCTGACTTAGGAAAGAAATTCAGTTTTACTCTTCAACTTTGCCTTTTCCTTCATCTTTTCAGCACAGTGTAACTTGCCAAGAGTACATGGTAATAAGTGTAGAATTAATCAAATTAAGACAGCCGTTTAGGTTATAGATGTTCTGAAGTGTATTTTGGAGTTGTTTTCCACCGTTTGATCCAGTAATGGCCTAAACAAACAAAAAAATTAGTAAATAAAGAAAGTAAAGCTTATTTTTCTCATTCAAGGAAGAACTACGCTGTGCCAGACAAAATTGCAGTTCACAATAAATTGAGAAGGCAAATATTTGGGAGGAGATATAAATTATTTCTGGTAATAGTGCCTGTCTCCCTAGCCTCCGCTAAAAAAGAAAGTCACCTTCCATGTATTGTTCTGGTGTTAGATTGGGATGAAAGTTAAGAAACAAATGGCTACAATCATATATTTCAAGCATCTGCTATCAAGCATGTATACAGCATACCTTCTCACCCTTATCCACAAAAGACAACCATCTTCTGTGTACCACTCTTATGTTATACTGGGAAGAAACTGTAGAAATAGAACACAGTAACAAATTTCAATCTATTGCTGTCACACATATATAAACAGCATGCCTTACTCCTAGTCCCAAAAGACAGCAACCTGTATATGCTTTTGATGTTTGATTGTGAGGAAAGTGAAAAAAAGTGATTCCAGTAATGTATTCCAACTTGTTGCTTCTAAATAGTAGACTTTCCATAGACAAGCTATAGTAACCTTTGTGCAGACCTTTGAGGTTTGAGAAGAACATTAAATTGTGATCGCACTGTCACTAGTTCCAACACAAGCACCCCCCCCTGTGAACACTACTTATGTTTGTGAAATGAAATGGTCACAATATCCTCATCCATACAAAGCTATAATGACCTTATGTGCACACCTCAGAGGTCTGATTGTAAAGAAAATTAAAGTAGTAATGAGAGGTGGGGGGTTGGCACAATGGTTAAGCGGTTTATTTCACAAACACAAAGTACAGGGTTTGATTCTCACCTTTGTTCACTATCTGGTTACTGGCTAGGCATGTGATAGTCTGCAGTCTGATTGTCCAGTATTCACCTATTTAGATTGACAGCGCAGAGGACTAAAGCTCCAACATGTTAATAAACTGCTTCCTGTGGCAAGTGTGTAGGGTTTGAATCATTCCACCTTCATTTAAGGGTGGAGATTGGCATATTGGTTAAGGTGTTTACCATACAGATACAAGGTACGGATTTGATTTTTGATTATGGTCACTGTCTGGATATTAGCTAGACATGTAATAGTCTGTAGACTGATTGCCTAGTATTTATCCATGAGCTATGAACCACACCATCCCCAGTGTTCACACAGAAGCTACAACAATGTTCTTTGAACAACTTTGAGTGGGGCAGTTTTACACAAGGTGCAGTTCAGGGCAGAAGCTACTTCTAAATATAGTACCAAAAAATAAAAAAATGAAAATGACATATAAACCATGAAAGGCTATTGGCAATAAAACTTTATTATTTGTTTATTTTCTCAGCAATAAAATCATGCCTTTCATGAAGCCACTACTAAGCCTGTTTTAAAATCCACTTATGCAGCATGGAATGTGGTGATCATGAGGCACCCAGAAGCTCTGAGGGTCTAGCCATTCTGTTATGCATTTTATGCCTTATTTTTTGAAAGATAACAATTGCTAACTGTTTTGTTTTTTACTGCTACCAAGAAGACTTAGCCCTGACAATCCAGGTTTATCACAAAATGCATTGATTTATCACACATAGAAACATAACAACACCGCTCCTGGCAAAATCTAACACAAAATGCAGAGACACAAACCAACACACAAGCATCCATACATATACATGCACACACACACACACACACACACACACACACACACACACACACACACACACACACACACACACACACACACTCTGCAAACATACTTAGAGGCAAATTGGAGGAATGCCAATTCTCCTATGTTTGTCTTTGGCGTGTTGGATGAAACCATATAGATAAACTCACAGAGAAACAGGGAAGTAAGCAGACTCCACACAGAAGAAGCCATAGACAAGAATTCAACCAGAGCCATATGCTGTGAGATGACTGTGATACCATCTGCACTACCTTACTAATATGTGCTAACCCTAACACTGGACTTTACCTTAGAGAAACCCTTTTTGTTACACTAACAGTGATTGTAAGCAATAATTTATGTGGTGCACTGCTTGAAGGAAAAGCTATGTTCCACTACACTTGAAACATTAAACTGAGG
This sequence comes from Protopterus annectens, assembly GCF_019279795.1. Taxonomy (NCBI): domain Eukaryota; kingdom Metazoa; phylum Chordata; order Ceratodontiformes; family Protopteridae; genus Protopterus; species Protopterus annectens. The sequence continues at coordinate 1,403,839,735 of NC_056729.1, forward strand.
AGAAGACGAGCATTGAAACAGGTAGATCATAACTTGTTCAATGCATTGTTCTATGCCCATCAGTGCAGTAGCAAAGGAGTGTACATTTTAAAGACCAAGCAGATTTCAAAGATAGCAACATAATAGTTTCCTATGCAAGAGTCTAGTGGAAAACAAGTTGCAAAGGAAATTGCAGCAGTCAGGGTGTTCTGCACTGGTGTTGTGCAGAAGTTTATGGTTTACTTTGTTATCTTGTAAAAATCAATAAAAGCATGAGAGACTAGAATCATGAAAAGCGTAAATGTGTTCCTACCAGCAAATGGTGCATTAAACATTGAAAGGTAACACAACTTTAGTACTGTCATAGTGGTACAATACCTTGTAGAACTGCTTATAAAAGGCAACAGAAATGATTTAGCATATTAAAATGCTTTCATATTCACTATGTACCAAAACACGGTCTGCTTAAAATTACAGTCATATGAAATTCCAAAGTGTCATAATGGTTATCGCAGTAAAATAATAAACTATGGAAGGGATTCTACTGAATTTGTAGACTGATGAAAAGAAGCCCTCAGGTCTGACTTGTGTCTAAAACCATCTGTGTTACAAATGATTCAGAAAATGTCATTGCTGCAGGTCTAACACACAGCTTGTATGTTACGATATCTTTCATTTGTCTGCTTGTGATCTTTGAAATGGAGTCATGCAGGCTTGCACCAGAACTAAATAACTCTATTTACATGTAAATTCTGGCAGAATTATGTGCAGATAATAAGTAAATCACTGTGCATTGTGTGTGGTTGAAGATTATACAGTGAAACAGCTACGTTAATAGAATTCTTGCCTTACAGTCTGTTACTGCCAAGTCATGGGATCTGTTATATACTGCACGTGAAAACTCTACAGTGCAGCATATTTTAAAAGTCACTTACATGTAATGATTTCCATTATGTGTGGGAGCAAGTGTTTCATTAGTAAAATACACTGAAGTAGCCTTTTAGTTTGCTGGCAGCAATTCAGTTACCTATGGCTTCTTTCATATTGTAAACCACTCAGCTTTCCCAAGGAATGTGCTCCAGTGTGGTGTAGAACTATTAAGAGTTCCTGGGGGGAGGGTTAATAATCATGATAGGAAATTATGCCATTATATCTATACTGTCATGCTTCCATGGAATTCCTGAATAGGCATTCTGTCCTGTCATCATTCAGCACTACAACAATTCTAACACTTTCACTCTCAGATCTGCCCAGAAGGGATTTCCTTTGCCTCTTAGTTCATTCCACATTTATGGACAACATTCATTATTTCACTGCTTTCTCTGTCTTATTAAATGTACTGCAGGCACAGCTGTGTATACAATGGATGGATGGTAGGTATGTCAAGAGCAGCAACTAAACACGGTATTGTACATCAGCAAGTAATGCATGGTGACTTTCATATAACTTTGGTAGTTGTAGCAGGAAAAATGTGCAATAACTGATTCTCCCCCTTTATTAATATCCCTGCTAACTAGCAAATGCATGCACTGCAACAATGATGACACTGCATCTTTTATGTAAGCTGATATGTATAATGACTTAAACTAAGAACTTCAAAGAATACCACAAGCTGTTGTGATGATGTTAGAATTATTCAATCTCTCTTTATTCAATATTTCTCAAATGATTCCGGTTGCAAAACCCTAAAAGCAAGAATTGCCTTTCACTAAACAAATCACCCATAAAATGCATACCAAAATTTAAGCACATATTATTTACTGTGATTTAACTTTAGGCATTTTCATTTCATCTTATGTCTCAAAGCAGGAACAGAAGCTTTAAAGCAGATTAAGCACACTGTGAAATGCTAGTACTTCACTCCCAAAAGTTTGGGTTTTTGCAGTGGAGAAATGGAAAGAAAAGACCTCATGAAATATTCTGCTAGCAGGATGTTAACACATAACACATGACTGAAATATGCCAGCATAGCTATGCAACTGTCCTTTTTGGTCTTAAACAAAGCAGCATCTTAAGAGTTAGGCAGATGTCTGCAAACAGAAGTTTATTAATGAATAATTATCTGACATTAAATATGCAAACACTTCAGAGTTATATACAAAGCCAGGCAGCCTTAGGTTCCTAGTAGATGAACGAACAATCAAAATGTCGAGTACAACATGCTCGACACACTTTGATCGATCATTCATCTAATCGAACACTGAAAAAGACGAAAACCGGAGTTACGAAAAGTTTTAGTTGACCATGGTGGTGAGTGTAGCTTGTGACTTCAGGACGCTACACTGTCTGGAATGGTTTGGTAAGTGAATTCTGTACTTGTGTGTGTATGTTGCGATTACCAGGTAATTGCCCTTTCCACAATGTAGAGTGATCTCGGAGTTGGTATATATAATTAGGGGGTATGTGGGGGGGCACAGCCCCCCACATCGGAGGGTGTGGGGGGTGAAGTGCCCCACAGTCTTTTAAACGTAGAAGAGTGTATTTAGGTTTGAAAGTTTTTGAATGATGTGAGAATGTATGGGTTTATATGTATTAGTTGTATGTGTGTGCGTTGCATGTTAGTGTAGGGAAGGTGTGGGACAAACTAAACTTTTCAGAACTCCAGTTTTCATTATTTTAAGGGTTCAATTAGATGAACATTCGATCAAAGTGTGTCGAGCATGTTGTATTTGACATTTCTGATCATTCGTTCATCTAATATAGACCTGCAACCTCATATGTCCTGCTACTTGTGAGGCAGGTTGATTACTTATAGTTCACCCTACCTAATAAAAGTGCTGTCTTAGTCAGTTACATGGCATAGAGGGATAAAGCCCTATCTGTGACTTACTGACTTGCATGTGATCAGAAGCCGAGGTGCTGAAGGAGGTGGCATGTGGTTAGGGAGAGGTAGCAACAAGGTTACTACCTGGTGATTTATCTTAAGGGTAAAGGGGGAATGTGCTTGGGATATGTCCAGCTTGACTCCTAGTAGAGGCCAGAACTCAAAGTGAGCAATGATTGCTGGGTGGTATGGAGCAGTGGCTGAGGGGAGTAAGTCAGCTCAGAGGTAGCGATATCTGTGTTGTGATGCCACATTACCTGCTCACTGTTACAACATTGTGAACCACATTCAAAGGGGTAGTGACAAAACAACTCACATGGATAGCTAACAGCAGGTCACAGTATGAGAGTCCTCTGTGCATCTACTCACCTCTCCTATTACTGGGAATTCAAATCCTGCATTAGCTATGAGGCTGCTCCTGTTTGGAGAGATGAAACCCCTCCTCCAGGCCAGTGCAGGGACAAGCCTGCTGTATGTCTCAGTTGCACCAGCATAGGGATGAGAGTGGAAACATATGAAGACAATAGTCGCTATTCCTGCTAAATCAGGACAGCAGTTGGAACCTGGACTTTGTAAGGGAACAATCTTTTGGTATAAAGGATGCTTTTGACTTCTTATGTCATAGGCTAACTCCCATCAATGACTCTGACCCGATAAGTGCCTTTGAATTTCTGCCATAAAGCCAGCTATCATGCCCTGCTTCCTTTAAGTCTAGAGAGAGCAAGCTGGTCAGGATGCGTGTTGTTCTGAAAGTCCCCACTAACATTTTCCATTAAGGCTTATTCCATTGTCTCTTGTAGGGCTTCACATTTGTGTCTTCTGCTAACATTATCATAATTTGAAATTTGAGTTCAAGCTATTTAGGATGCAAAATAATTGACTCCAGTAACAACAAGATAGATATATATTGTGGGAAATAAAAATTCTTTATTTATTCTTAATAATTATTTCGTATTTGTTTGGAAATTAGGAGGGAAGAAAGTGCTAAAGATCTGGAAGGTTTTGTTAAATAGTATTTTAAGAGGAGAAGTACCAACATCCTGGAAGAAAGCAGTGGTAGCTGTAATACCTAAAGAGGGTAAAGACCCTTCACACCCAGCTTCATACAGGCCCATTTAAATTTGAAACCATAATTATAAAGTGTTTATGTCTCTACTAGCTAAAAGAATGGCCAATGTGTTGCCAAAATTGTTAGATATGGATCTATATAGTTTTATGGAGGGGAGGCAAACATTTGAAAACATTAGTAGAACAATGATGATCCAGAGGGAAGCAGAATGCAAGAAAATACCTCTGTTGTTGTTGAGTTTTGAAACAGATAAAGCATTTAACAGAGTAAGCTGGTATTTTATGAGCAGGGCATTGGAAGCCTTTGCATTCCCTGATATAACAATATGGTTAATTAGAAAGATATATGAAGGTACAGAGGCAAGAATTAAAGTGTGAGGGTCTTTTTAGATCAGTTGCGTTTAAACAGAGGAACCAGGAAAGGGTGTCCTCTTTCCCCTTTGCTATTTGCTTTATATTTAGAGCCATAGACAAAGAAAATAAGGGACTCAAAAATACAAGGATATAATTGGTATGGCAATCAAGAAAATTTGGCTTTATTTGCAGATGATATTATTTTGACCTTGATAAATCCAGAAAAGGACATTTCAGTGTTGCGAGACATTTTGAGTCAGTTTCATTGTGTTATAAAATGAATGAAGATAAAACAAAGGCTATTGCAGTAAATTATGTACCAACACAAATGAGTTCTGCAATATCCGTAAAAAAAAAAGCAGATGCAAGGTAAAGTCTGGTAATCAAACAAAAAAGTTTAAATCCAAATAAAAGAGACAGACAGCCACATCATAGCAAAATGTCCTGGTTAAACACACAAGAAAATGTCTTTAACCAGGATGTTTTATCAGCAATACTAATATTTATTGGGACATGATGAGATGAAATGTTATGGATTAAAAAGACTTCTGTTGTGGCAAGTAAGAAGATATGTGGGGACAGACTAAACTAAGAATACCATAAAAACTGAGAAACTGGAAACTCTTATTTATAGATATGGATAGTAAGACACAAACAGTGAAAATGTCTTTATTTATTTATTTACATTTGATTACTGGGTAGTGTCCGACTGGGCTAGGAGCCCATTTTCAGAAAAGCTCCAAGCATACATGTACATAATTAAACACAGTGAGAGAAAGAGAAAAACATCACCAAATTACTTACAGAGCTATGAGCAAATTTACATTATTCAAGATTGAGTCATGAGAACAATATATACAATACGTATAGTACACTTATTTTTTTTTTACACACAGAAGGCGGATTTTATATATCAAAAGGTAGAACTAAAAGCTATTTAGACCATTTAGTCTTGTAAACACGTCAGGCATACTTTTATCAACCATAGGAGAAGTTGAAACGAATGACTAATAAAGAATTAAACGAATTTATCTGGGAGGGAAAAAGGGGAAGAGTTAATTGAGATAGGTTGATCCTTCCAATAGAACAAGGTGGTTTAGGTTTATTTGATTAGAAGGGATATTTTAGAGCTGTGCATTTAAATCTCATATACATAACACAAACATAATGTTATAATTCAAAGAGAGAAGGGATGATGATGAAGGAAGGGGAAGTTCAAGAAATAAGAGAGAGGGTGGTATTTTGGATGCAGATTCTTAAGTACAATAACAACAGTCATACAGAATATTATATTTGTAAAGTAGCAGAACGTATTCTAGGAACTAAGACAATATGAGACTGGAGAAAAGAGATTTTGCTAATAGGGATGTCTGCAAGTAGCGGTGAATAAAATAGGCAAGAGGGGCTGGAATTTACTGGAGAAACCTGACAAAGGAACCAAGATATTGGGAGCAAATAACTCAAGCAGGAAAGGTAATAGAGTGGGATGAAGCCGAGAAGCTATTTGGATTATAGACTAGATACTGCCTTCCCTACTATGGTTGATATCAGAGTATAGGCAAAGAGAAAGGGACAAGGGAGTTTTAAATGAAAGACCTGCTCTGGTAGGGTTTTTAGTTGAATCTAGAACAGAAGCAGCTGTTAAAAAGGGTAATTAGTAGGGCATGTAAAATATTGCATGATAACTATAAGAATCAATCAGACGAGGTTAGAAAAGATTGGGAAGAGAGACTGGAAAACAATTTACAGGAAAACAATGGGAAGACATTTGTATGGCTTCCAAGTATGCAACCAAGTCCAGAGAGTTTAGGATCTTCCTTGGAATTGTTTGTACAGGTATTTTATATCCCAAGCAGACTTCAAAGAATTTTTCCTTACGTAGATAGCAATTAGCATATGTTGGAAGTGTGATGGAGAAGAAAGAGGTAATTGGGAACATATATTTTAGGAGTGTTATGAGTTGGCAGATTTTAAAAATTCCTTACAGAGAAATGTTGGGTGAGCAAATGGCTGTAAGTAAGGAAATGATTCTTTTGAGCTGGTATACAAGATCTGAATTGTCTAGACATAGTAAGGCCTCATTAAGTTTAGTTCTGTTTGCTGGCAAAAAAGCCATTATTAGAAAATGGAAATCAAAATCTACACTGTAGTTGAGGTATTGGATATTATAAAATACATAAAAGAACTAGAAGAAGGATCTTTAAAAAAAGGGAAAAAAATGAAGAGAGATTCCCTTTTGCTGCGGTGAACTGTCCAATAAATAATCCACAAACCAAAAGACAGCTGGTTCACCCAGGCTAACACTGTGCTGAAAAGCAAATAAACTGTCTGTGTAATCCAGTAATAAAAGTTCTGTTAAAATCCAGAATTTAATGAAAAGAATGAAATAAAACAAAATAAGATACAATCTGAAGAAGAACTATTCGAAAGCACTTATCGTTGGACAAGGGACTTAATTTTTATTATTTTTGTTCTTATTTTGTTTTATTTCATTCTTTTCATTAAATTCTGGATTTTAACAGAACTTCTATTACTGGATTGCACAGACAGTTTATTTGCTTTTCAGCACAGTGTTAGCCTGGGTGAACCAGCTGTCTTTTGGTTTGTTAAAAAAAGGGAAGGAGCAAATTACATAGAAGTGAATGGAGATTGTGGGAAAAAAATGCATAATAATGTTCAGGAGGTGGAGGAGTAAGGTTTAAGGGAAGGAAAGATTTTTGTAATGCTGGACTGATGACAGTAGCAAAGAAAATGTATGTGATGTATATATTGTATTTAAATGGAAAGATGTGAAAATGGTTTGTCTTCTTTTCTGTTAATGTATGTTTGCCTATGTCTTAATTTAGTAAAAGTGTTAAAAATAATACTATATTGTATTTATACTTGGCTAGTTGCCAGCTTGAAAGTATCTGACTGGAAGAAATACTAAAACTAAAGTTAATCATGATAATAGGTAAGTGGGAAATAGCTATATGTACTGCATGCAGAACATATAATACATTTAGCACATGATATACTTTCTGTACATATTCCAAGGATGAACAAGACATGGATTATATTTAGCACATGTGCATGCTGACCATTTCTTTGCTATCAAGCCATTAGATATCAATGCATTTATGCACAGACTATTAGAAGTAAAAGGTAAGAGGCAGATGCTGCTGCTGTCTAGTGACACTGCATGATGTAAGATACCGTTTTATGGTGCCTGAGTCCAGTGCTGGTTTGCACTGAGGTACCTGTTCTGTCTCTACTCCTGAGTAATCAACCAAGCTATTATTATTAGGAACACTCTATGCACAATAAAGTTAAGTAGGTTTTTCTGTTTGAACAGTAGTAAATATACCCTTACAGTTCACAAAATATATCTACGTCTATATTTATATTGATCTCCATCTATAATACGTAGTTCTTATTCGGTCAAATTAGCATTCAATCATATGCATATATCTGTGTATGTATGTATATATATATATATATATATATATATATATATGTATGTATGTATATACACACACACACACACACACACACACACACACACACACACACACACACACACACACACACGCTGTTTCATTGGTTGAATATTTCCATTATTGAACTGGGAATTGCCAATTTATATGACTGATTAATGTTGTATTAATAAATATATAGTAGTTTATAATAATGATGTTTATGGAGGGTTGGTAGGGACAGAAAAAAGAGGGCAGGTATACATTAATACATAGGAACTGGCTTGTTCAGAAGGCTGAAAAGTTGTAATAGTTGGTAAAAGACATAGAGTAAGGTCAGTAGGTTGGTTATCCAGTTGATTTACAATGGAATGTATCCCTCTGTAAATACAGAATGGGATCCTTCTGGTTTTCCAAAGACAACCAATGATGCATATCATTATCACCTGCATTTTTTCCCGGGGTCTTATTTTATACTTGAGACTGTCATAATTCTAACTGTGGTATCAAAATCATCACAAAACTAGACCCTCAACAGTTTGTTTTCATCAAGGATTGATTTTGTGTATTTAATCAGGTTAGCATCTTTGAAAAGGTGGCATAGGTAGTTCATAGTAGTCACACAGTCCTTACAGTGTATCTGGATCTGGCAAAGGGTTTGACACCCTCTTCCATGTTGATACTCTTAATAAGCTAAAAGAGCCAAATGCAGACCTTTATGTGGTAAAGTGGATAGCAAATTGGTTGAAGGATAGAATTTGCATAGTTAAGGTGTGGGTGCTGCTACAGAAAGCAAGAAGGTGAGTAGTGGATTTATCTCAGGGCTGCAAACTTTCCATGTTTACATTTACTTCTTAGACCTACAAATTATAAACCTAGGCCTCTGGTTAACTAAATTTGAGGATGACTATAAGTTGGGTATTGCCATTCAAACACTCCTTGACACAGAAGTACTACAGCAAGAAGTAAACATTAAAATGAATTGTGTGCATAAAAGGGCTTAAATTAAATGCAAGGAAATGCAGTATTATCACATTTAGTAAACAACTCTCCTCTACGACTTACAACATAGCCAGTATCCCACTCCAAACTGACATAATATTTTAGGATCTCAGCTCCTTGTTTGAAAACTCCCTCTCTCTTTCAATCACTATGTAGTGCTAGTAGTCGGGAAATAGTTCAGTTTAACCCATTTCATATCTAAATGCATTTCATCTAGGTCAAAAGATGTTATCATCCCTATGAATTTAGGCCTGATTAGGACGATTATAGAGTACAGTGCCCCCTTTGGCATGTATTTCTCCAGACAAATGAAAGGTGCCTGTGGATCCTAGCTAAGAAGATTAGAGAGTCTTACCTACCAAGGCAGACTTGAAGCTTTATCTTATAGTGTGCCTCCTATTGACTCCTACATGGAGATCAATGTATTGGTTTCCAGACCATTAAATCCTACTTGATCTCTTGTACTGCTATAAGATTAATAGCTCAACTAGCCCACAAACTAAGGATTTAAATCTCTACTAAGTTATAAATAAAACATGTGGGAGATAAAGATATATTACTCAGTGTTTACCCCATATATGGAACAAGTTACCTTTACATCCTTCAACACTAACCTTACTGGTTAGATGGGCATGAACAAATTATTTCCTGGCCTGGCCAGTTTTATCCTTCCTGAAACAAGGCACACTTATAAGGGTACATGTTGGCAAGGTATATATGGTCTCTAGACTTACTTGGTTTGTGAAGCCTATAATCATAATGCCACATGAATTTAGTCATGTAATTCTCAAATGGATCCAGAATGTGATAGCATATAGTAGAATTTGATAATGAAAGATGAATATAAAGTTGAAAAAATTAAAAAGTTCCTTGTGTATATGTTTTAAACTATTTCAACCATGCTGCACATTCCTTATTTATAATTATGTCAAAATGATGCTTAAATAAACAGTCCTGGGCCATAATAAAACCCAGTTCAATACACTCAGCAACATTTGAAACATGTTTATCAGTCATGCTATAACTTAGTTTAGGGGTTTAGAATCAAACTATGTATTGTTTCTTTTAGACACTTTAAAACAAATTAGCATCTAAAGCCCCTTCATCTGACAATAGTAGATGGTCTTGCTTTGGAGGTGGTGTTGAATATGATGAAACCATGGTTCCTGTCTAGCAGTCATTAGGAAATTTATCTTTCTAGATACTGTGATGCATTGGAAATGTAGCCATGACCTATCCAGACAAAAGATGCCTCAATCATAATTACTCTGGCTGTCTAATCAAGAAAACTTTACTAGATGAAGCTTATCCACCCAAGCTAAAACCATAGTTTGGTTAATTTATCTCTCAGTAATCTTATTACTGTCATAATGACTGCAGCTAAAACTGGGCAAAGTTGAATTGTTTCCATATTGTAAACATTTTCAGATGCCTTAGAAACATCTAAGTAGGCAATACCAACCAAGATGATATATCAGCATGTAGTGATACAGGAATGTTTTTTTTCATAAGCTGATGCGTGACGTCAGAATAAGGTAATTCCTTTAAGTAATGTTGTAATTTGATTAATACAACAATCCATAGTTTTAGAAGTAAACATCCGACTAACTAGTCTCTAAATAAAGACGGATAATTATATCATTCTTCATGAATCTGCACAATTAACTTAGTTTCAACTCATTATGAAACATAGGAATGAAACTGTATTGCAATGGTCAGTATTGTTTATCGGTATAGAAGAACTTCCCTCAGGGCTAGAGTTGTTTCTCAGTTTTTAACAATCATTACTTTGGCATCATTAGTTAGAGGAAATTAAGCTGATATAGTGAACACACATCAAACCATTAAGGATGAAACTGATTTACCTTGATTTTGCAAAGACCTTATAAGATGCATGTTGTATATACTCAAAATGTTTACAGTATCACTCCTTTAATTCCTTAGCTATTTTTTCTTCTTGAGAAATGATATGTTTTTATTTTACACATTGTTCGCCTAAACATTTTTTTTATTAGATGGGATTTCTGTTTTTTCTCTTGTAATGTGTGTTTTAAAGGAATTGATAAATATTGATAAATCATATTTGTTTTAAGGCGATATTTCTGCTGTTGAATTAAAAGGAGAAATGTTAACCATCTCCCTCATATATCACTAGTATCATAAAATGCTTAGGTATGAAAATAGATCAGACATTAATGTTTAATATTACATTTAGCATAATAAAATATATTCCTAATTAATGGAGTTTATAGTGTGATGTGATTAGAATTTGCAAGAAAAGAAAAATAAAGATAATAGTTAAAGTAAGAAACTTCAATGTCAAAAAATAATGAAATCAAGAAGATTAGCTCTGCTGTGGGAAAATTAAATTTAAGACCAGCATGCAATACTATGGTTATAAATTCATCACTGAGTCAAGTCATCATGCCATAACAGAAAAGTTGGTCTGAATTAGTTAAATTAAAATATTCTAAATCTAAAAAAAAAAAAAAAAATAGAACTCTGATCATTACTAAAACCAATGGCTTTGTGAGCCAATGTCAAATGTATGTTGGCCTGCTTCAAATATTATTGTAATTGGTAGAATTTCAGAAAAAAATGTTAATCTTGTTAAGAGTTACAGACAGAGAAAAGCATACCATTAGCTCCTGTCTTGTTATTCATATGTTAGCATACATGTTACAACTTAGAAAGCCATTCAACAAATTTTTACCCAGGTTCAGTGAACAAGCTCGTTATTACCTGGTCCTTGGTCAGAACTGCCACCTTAATTTATTGCACATTGATACCTGTGTTATTGAAAGAGGGGGGCAACAAAAACGTTATGAGATACTTAATTAATTTGATTATTAATGGAAACGAAAGCATCACCATTAAAATTTTGTAAATCTAAATTGGTATTTTTTATTCTAAAACTGGAAAATACACATAGGCATATGTTGAATAATTACTTTATTTCACAGTTTATTGGGATAAATATGATCAGCTGTCAGTGGTCTTTCTATGAAGAGATTAGAGTCACTATATTATGTCAAAGAGAAATTTTGAGAAATACAGAAATTATTTAATTTTGTTTCTTCCATTAAAGTATTTATTTTTACTGGATTTCAAAGACTATCACAAATCCAGACCAAGCTTTAAAGTTATACAACGATGTTAATAAAATAACTTTTGGTAACTTTGTTAGCCAGTAAGTGAATTTAGTAATTCTTACTTAATAGTCCACTTTTAAATTAATTACTGTAGTTGGATACCATTAGTACCCCTGAAAGCTCACTGATGGGGCACTGGTTAAAATAACAATCATTGGAAAAGGGAGTGATAGAGCAGCTTGCAAAGTCACATTTCACAGCCGTCCATGTTATGCATTTTCGTTAAGGTGGAGTGACGAAAGGTAATCATCAGTGCATCTATTCTGTTCTCTCTTATGTTAACATTCAGGTATGCATGGCAGGTGTTATTGCCTAGTTCTCATTTTTTTTCATCAAAGCCTAGGAGCCCCTCTTCCTCTTCATAGGCCAAACTGCTGTGTCCCTTATTTAGCCGTTCACTCCCTTTTCCATTGATTGTTATTTTAACCAGTGCCCAATCACTGAGCTTTCAGGAGTACTACTGCTATCCAACTACAGTAATTAATGTAAAAAGTGGATTATTAAGTAAGACTTACTAAATTCAGTTACTGGCTAACAAAGTACTGAAAGACACACTCAAGTTGCAGTATCAAAATTAAGTGAAAAAACAAAATTGAAAATAAAAAACTAAGAAGCTTTTCAGTCAAAGAGAATATTAGACAGAATAATGGATAAGTCCCTGCACTATGTTATTACACAAAGCAGATGTTTTATTCCATGAGTCATGTGTATTACCTGCATGTAAACGAATGGAAATAAAGCAGCTGCTACTCACAGCAGCCCCATGAATGAGCTTTCAAGGGGCACCGATGTTAAATTAAAGGATATGGCAATTAATTTAAAATTGGAATGTCACATAATTGTAGTTAAAGGTAGCAAGCTTCTAAAAAATATCTAAACTTTGCAGGATTAGAATTAATTAAAAAATAGAAAAGAAAACATCACTATGTTATTACATAGTACAGATACCTTTATTGCTTTGGCCACACACAACAGTATTTGCACATATCAGAATAGATGTAAAGCAGATGACCCACTTAGTGTTAACATTGTTTTAAATGGTACCTGATTGCTTCATTATATCTAGATAATGTGAAGTCCACCTAGTTGGAATGAGAACACTGAAATGATAATTTATTGAGAATTTATCTAGCTTACCCAGATGTTTAGCAACCACAGAGTGAGTTATATTAATTCAGTGGTAGAAGGTTTGGTTGTGGTCAAAGTGGGTTAAGACACTCACGTAAACAATGTCAGCAAGTTGCGTCCTTGGTGTTTCGGCTATGGCTGAACTGACTTCAAAGTATCAGGCAATGAAGAAGTAACCTATGTTCATTTTAAATATACTGTCAAAATAAATGAGCTTTCAAGGCACTGTAAATGGTTAAAATCCTATAAAAAGCAGTTGACAGTTAACAAATTATTAAAGAATGCCCACACACCGCGGTACTAGAATTAATCAAAACAATAAGAGAAAGTCTAAAGCTTCACTAGTACAGAGAGTAACAGGCAATTCCTGCGATGTGCTATCGCGTAAAGCAGATGTCTTTGCTCCTTCAATATCATGTATAATATTAACTGCACACAACAGAATGGATTTAACACTTATTCTGGGGAGTAACAATGTAGCCCAAGTGATATAGGTGGTGGGCTGTTATCTTTAACTCAATCTGTTATAATATGTTTTATGTTTTACAATATGTAAAACTACTGGAAGCATCATCAGCTTTTGTTAAGTCACCTTTACTTTATTCAATGCATTCACTATGTGGTGAACCATTAGATACTAATTATAAATCAATAAAACAACAATTACCAAGGTCAACTCACTACACAACAATAATTGCTTAAAGGTCGTACTTTGGCTCCCCACTGCATACTTTGGCTCCCCACTGCATACTTTGGCTCTGCACTGCATACTTTGGCTCCCCACTGCATACTTTGGCTCCCCACTGCATATTTTGGCTCAACTCTGCCTTCTAGAGAGTCAAAAGGATTGAGCAATACAAAGGAGTATAGAAAGGTAAAGGAATATGTATTTCAAGAGCCAGTTAAAACAAGAAAAAATGGAAAAACTGGAAACAATTATCCAATAAAATAACTCTTGTTTTAATCATTACTCAACCTACCGGGGTTTATACTGGTTAAATGTGAGTATAAAAACACTTTTCTACTGCAGTCTAGTTTGTCTTTCAAATCCCTGCCCTTTATCAGCACATTTGTAAAAATAGCATGGCCTGTAATTCATTATAATCTCCTGAATGTGATGGATTAAAATGAATTGCTTCGGAATTTAATGGCTGTAGTTTCTAACACTTTTGATAGATCAAATTAAAGTCATTAAGACCAACATTACACACTCTCTATCCTGCATGGACCATATTGCCACATTGAATGAAGTGTCCTTTACCATCAGTAAACATTACATCATACTGTCTCATTTTCTTTCACCAGTTTCTAGCATCATTGCATCACTCTATAACCTTCCACTCCACTTTTGCCTCTGATATGCCCTTTCTTTGTACCACCACTTTTACATGCCCTGCACATTGGTTTTCTGCTGACAACTAGCTTCCCACCTCATTCATCTTAGTTTTAAAGAACTTTGGTTGGAATTTATTCCTCTGGTTCTCTTTTAATATTTGCATCTCTTTTACATTTACAAGTATTTCAGTTTCTCCATTCTTTTTCCATTTTGACCTTTTGATAATAATGTTGTCAGCAACTCATTTCAGTGGATGTTCTTCTGGCCTGAACTCTACTCTGGGTCTCTGTTATGCCACAGAGACATCATCCCTACTTCATAGGACTTCTTTAATTAGCCCCTTCCCTTAGAAACCCATTTTTATAACTTTTTGTGATTGATTTATTTTTATGGGGTCTGTGTGGGAGGAGTTATTTTTTTCAGGTCTTAATGTGTATTTTATGAGACTGTAGTGGGACAAAGCTTCTCCTTTATCATGTTTATGTGACTCTGTCTTACTTAATGTTATTGGTTAATGTTTCATAACTGGTGATGATGCTTGTAGACTAGTGATAAATGCTTGCTCATACAAGTGAGCTGTCACATCTTGAGAAGCTTGTAATTATTTTCATTATTGCTTTTACTCACCTGCTATGAGTAGATGAAATTGAATGCAATGCGGATCAGAATCCATGAACTGCATTCACCAAAAATATCTTGCCAAATCACTTTTTAAAGTGTTTTTGCAAGGGGCTAAGCCCCTGCCAAAATCCCCACACTTATAATTATCATCTCCACAGTTGCAACAAATTAAAGATGGGGGAAATTCCCCCAAAAGGGGAATTACTTTAGGCACAAGTCACTGACAGTGATTTCCTATCGATCATCGGCAAGTTGAAGCTTAGGCAATTGAAGCTCAAGAGTTCATGCCTCTTCCACCAGTAGGTTACCCTGTTTTTTTCTTTACACCATGCATGCTCTTGTTTTTCTTTTTATATTGCTCTTTTGTATGATGTACATGCCGAATATGTCTGTAACAGAGTTTACTTTTTGTCTTTGACTCAAGTAATGGATGAATTTTTTTAGTTTCGCTCAGTCCACTTACCTGTTTATTAAAAGACATACATAAATATGCAAACACACCAATAAATAAATAATTGTGAATGTAGAAGTACTGCAACAAAATATATCCTCCACTGACTTGTTGATTTTTGTGAACAAATGACAAATTCTGTCAAGTTATTGTACACTGAGCTTTGGCCTTGGCAATAATTACCATATCTGTTTGGAATTTTTTCAAGGGAATTGTCCATGGGCGTGACATGTGCACCTACATTTGCAAATATTGTGTTAAGTGAAGTGGGAAGAAAAGTACATAAAAAGAAAAATGTTTAAATAGGAGGAAATAAAGAGAAAAGAGAAATTGAGAAAAAAATGAGAAGAAGTGTGGAAGAAGGAAGGGTGAAAACAATAAACCAATAAAAGGTAACAATTGGTGAAGTATAAAGAAAAGAAAGAAAATTCAAAGAAAGGGAACCAAAAAAAAAAAGTTTAGTGGTAGATTTAAATTCACTATATAGAATTTGAAAAAAATTTTGGATAAAGAATGGGTTACTTTTTGGCTTTAACTGAAGAGGTGTAAAAAGAGGTGGCAGGTTAGCCTGGAAGCAGGGAAGTGAAGAAAAAATGATCACTTGTCTATTGTGTCCTTGTTGAAATAATTACCATATCAACAATATCTGAGATTCAAGTAGTATGAACAAAAATGTAGAACACAGCACCACTGCAAACCAATAACAAGCAGATGGCAAAGAGCAGTGTAAAATCCAAATAGACTTTTATTTACACAGGTGAGGGCTTTCCCGATAAAATCACTTCTTCAGACCATACAAAAAATCAGCAGCATCTCAAATATTTAAAATGCAATCAATTAAATATCCATGAATAAAAAACATTCAAGTACAATAGCCATAAAAGTTTAAAGGCAGAGCTTTCTTTTTAAGACAGAAACCATAAAAGGCTATTGTCATAAAAACACACATAGCAGTATACTTATTTAAGAAGCTTTTTTTTTCAGAACTGGCTTGAAAGGTACTGATTCATTCAAACCTGCACGTCTATGTGCTGATAGTATAAGAATCCATCTTAATTCTTTCCCCTCTGTGACATTAGTTATATCACCCAACCTAAAACTTTCATAAATTACTTCTACTGCCGTAAACTTGAACCAATGGTTAGTGCCTTTCTCTAGTATATGTTTAGCTAAGGCACTATAACTATGGCCCTTATTGGCACAATAGTGACTGTCTCTAATTCATTCCTTAAGTCGTCTAATAGTTTTTCCTGTATAAAATTTTGAACAAGTCACACACTGTGCTAAATAAACTAAGTTTTTAGTGTCACAATTAGCTTTAACTTTAAAGACATAATGATTACCATTGTCTGGTTGTATAAATGTATTGGATACATTAATGTATTTACAAAAAGGGCATTTACCACAGATAGAGGTACCAAAACTAGTTGTTCTAATACTAGGTTGCTGCAGTTTACTTGTATTAGGGAAACAAAGCTGTCTTTTCAATGATTTTTTATTTTTATAAATAAAATTTGGGGCTGCACTAACAGACTCACTTAGAATAGGGTCAGAAGATAAAATATGCCAATTTTTTGTAATAATATTTTTATATCTATGCTGTCAATACTAAAAGTCATACAATAAGCTACATTGCTATAACTATTATTATGGACAGTCTTTCTTATGTTTTCTTTACGTGAAAAAAAAACGGGCATCCACTACTTTGTCTGTCTAACGTGACCCTTTCACATGCTTTACTAACTTCAAAAGGTTTATAACCACATTCTATAAATTTCATACTAGTGGAACATGTAGTTGTTTCAAGTTCTTGTTCCTGGTCATGGAGCCTAGAAACTCTTAAAAGTTGACCTCTTACCACATTTTCAAAACTATGTGGTGGATGCATACTATTACATTCAAGATAACTATGTGTATAACATGGTTTTCTATATCTTTTAGTTTGCAGCTTTCCATCTATGCCCCTATACAGGGTAACATCAAGGAAATCTATATAAGTACAAGAATATTTCATAGTAAACTTAAGGAAGGGTGTACTTGAATTTATAGCACTTAGAAAATTATTTAAACTTTCAAGGTCTCCTTTCCAAAAAATATATAAGTCATCAACAATACTCCAATAGAATTTTACATGCACATTAAATTTTTCAACATTCAGATGTTTACATTTTCCCAGTATGCCATGACCATATTGGTGTAGCTATTGGAAGAGGACATGCCCATAGCTACGCCAGAGGTCTGCAAGTAATATTGCTTCTCAAATAGAAAAACATTATATTCTAGTACCAGCTCTATAAGGTAGCAAATTAACTCTATTTTTTCATCAGTGAGAGAGCCTTCTTCTTTAAGGAAATTTTTTACATAGGAAAGACCTATTTGGTTAAGTATAACCATAAACAGAGACGTAATATCTAACGTTGCCATAATCGCTGTACCAGTTTCAGCATAACTCTCAAGAAAAGAATAAAAATCACTTAAGAAATGTTTTGTATCCGCAAAACAATAGCATACTTGTCTAACATGGGTCTTAAATGTCTTTTTACATATAAAGACGCCGGTTCGGTTAGCCATCCACCTCCAAATACTATGGGTCTAAAAGCTGAATTTACAAGATTTTTATGTATTTTCAGCAAACCATTCAATGTAGGTACAACAAGATGTTCTACTATAATATACTGGAACAGTTCTTCAGAAATAACTGTTTTTTCAAAGCAGTTAACAAGAGACTTAGTGACTTAGAGACTTTCAATTAACTTTTGTACAGAATAAAGTTTTATGCTGGTATATGTATTGTCATCTCTAAGCATGGTGTTCATAGTATTAACATAATGCTCTATCGAACACAACAAAGGAATTGTCTTTATTGGCTGGTCGTATTACAATGTCACTATACACTATACACTTTCATGTGACACAGAGAAAACAAACTGCTCTTTAAGAAGGAAAGAAATTCAAGAGAAAGAACTCCTTTCAGGATCGAGAACCACAAACTCTCAAGAAAATGTGGAATATAACAAACGACTAGTATGGAACTTATTGCAGAGACAGTTAACAGAAGCTGAACTTTCTTTACTTAAAAAAGGTTTGTCTTTTATTTCTTCTCAAAGGGTTGATTTAGCTGACACTATTATAGAGCTGAAATTGTTTGTACGAAAAATAGCTCTTAAAGAGCAGTTTGTTTTTTCTGTGTCACATGAAAGTGTATGTAACTATAAAAAGCCAAGTGCTTTTTGTCCAACATTGTCTTCCACTCTGGAAGTTTTTTCAAATGTATGTGAACAACAGATTTATAATCTTTTTGAAACCAATAGAGAGAATAAACTAAATACGTTTTATAACTTAAATAAAAATGAGAGACAAACACTTGAAAATTTACAGAGATATAGTGACATTGTAATACGACCAGCCGATAAAGGCAATTCCTTTGTTGTGTTAGAGTATTATGTTATTACTATGAACACCATGCTTAGAGATGACGATACATATACCAGCATAGAACTTTATTCTGTACAAAAGTTAATTGATAGGTTCACTAAGTCTCTTGTTATCTGCTTTGAAGAAACAGTTATTTCTAAAGAACTGTTCCAGTATCTTATAGTAGAATATCCTGTTGTACCTACATTGAATGGTTTGCAGAAAATATATAAAGATGTTGTAACTCCAGCTTTTAGACCCGTAGTAGCTGGAAGTAGATGGCTAACTGAACCAGCGTCTTTATACGTAGAAAGACATTTAAGACCCATTTTAGACAAGTATGCTATTGTTTTGCGTGATACAGAACATTTCTTAAGTGATTTTTTACTCTATTCTTGAGAGTTATGCTGAAACTGGTACCAAGATTACGGTAACTTTAGATGTTTACTGTTATACCTAACCAAATAGGTCTTTCCTATGTAAAATATTTCCTTAAAGAAGAAGGCTCTCTCACTGATGAAAAAATAGAGTTTATTTGCTACTTTATAGAGCTGGTACTAGAATATAATGGTTTTCTATTTGAGAAGCAATATTACTTGCAGACCTCTGGCGTAGCTATGGGCACGTCCTGTGCTAATAGCTACACCAATATGGTCATGGTATACTGGGAAAATGTAAACATCTTAAATGTTGAACAATTTAATGTGCATGTAAAATTCTATTGGCGTTTTGTTGATGACATATATTTTTTGGAAAGGAGACCTTGAAAGTTTAAATAATTTTCTAAGTGCTATAAATTCAATTACACCCTTCCTTAAGTTTACTATGAAATATTCTTGAACTCATATAGATTTCCTTGATGTTACCCTGTATAGGGGCATAGATGGAAAGCTTCACACTAAGAGATATAGAAAACCATGTTATACACATAGTTATCTTGAACGTAATAGTATGCATCCACCACATTGTTTTGAAAATGTGGTAAGAGGTCAACTTTTAAGAGTTTCTAGGCTCCATGACCAGGAACAAGAATTTGAAACAACTACATGTTCCACTAGTATGGAGTTTATAGAACATGATTATAAACCTTTTGAAGTTAGTAAAGCATGTGAAAGGGTCAAGTTAGACAGACAAAGTAGTGGACACCCGTTTTTTTAACGTAGAGAAAACATAAGAAAGACTGCAAATAATAATAGTTATAGCAATGTAGCTTATTGTATGACTTTTAGTACTGACAGCATAGATATAAAAATTATTATTACAAAAAATTGGCATATTTTATCTTCTGAGCCTATTCTATGTGAGTTTGTTAGTGCAGCCCCAAATTTTGTTTATAAAAATAAAAAATTGTTGAAAAGACAGCTTTTTTTCCCTAATACAAGTAAACTAAAGCAGTCTAGTATTAGAACAATTAGTTTTGGTACCTCTATCTGTCGTAAATGCCCTTTTTGTAAATACATTGATATATCCAATACATTTATACAACCAGACAATGGTAATCATTATGTCTTTAAAGTTAAAGCTAATTGTAGCACTAAAAACTTAGTTTATTTAGCACAGTGTGTGACTTGTTCAAAATTTTATATAGGAAAAACCAATAGGCGACTTAAGGAATGAATTAGAGACCATTATTATTATGCCAATAAGGGCCATAGTTATAGTGCCTTAGCTAAACATATACTAGAGAAAGGCACTAACCATTGGTTCAAGTTTATGGCAGTAGAAGTAATTTATGAAAGTTTTAGGTTGGGTGATATAACTAATGTCACAGAGGGGAAAGAATTAAGATGGATACTTAAACTATCAGCACATAGAGGTACAAGTTTGAATGAATTAGTACCTCTTAAGCCAGTTCTGAAAAATGAAAGCTTCTTAAATAAGTATACTGCTATGTGTGTTTTTATGGCAATAGCCTTTTATGGTTTCTGTGTTAAAAGAAAGCTGTACCTTTACATTTTTATGGCTATTGTACTTGAATGTTTTTATTGGTGGATATTTAATTGATTGCATTTTAAATATTTGAGATGCTGCTGATTTTTTGTATGGCCTGAAGAAGCGATTTTATTGCGAAAGTGCTCACCTGTGTTTGAATAAAAGTCTATTTGGATTTTACACTGCTCTTTGCCATCTGCTTTTTATTGGTTTGCTGTGGTGCTGTGTTCTACATTTTTGTTCATACTACTTGGTTTGTGGTTGAGCACAGCTTTACAGTTAGCAGGACTTGTTTTACCAAATATCTGAGATTCATTAACGATGCTCTTGCCTCTGACCTCACTGACACTGCTGTCTCATGCAGAGACATGAGAGTCTGATAACTTCAAAGACCTCTAAGCATTGAAATACTCAAGCAACTTATCAAGAAAAAGGAGCACAGCTGCTGAGATGCAAAGATTTCATTTGAAATTCATAAATTCTGCTGCAGATATCATGGGCCGGATTCTGTAAAGTTCATAGAAGCTATTTATGGATAGCACAGCATGCCGATGGAAGACTTTAGTGCACCTGGTGTGGATGCAATTTCAGAAGACACACTGAAGGCAGACCAAGTACTTTAGTATTCAGTGTAGGATAATTAGGTATTCCAAGCATGTTGGTCTGATTCAAAAATATATTGTGCACACCCAACATAACTCAAATATGACCAACAGCCATGCTGACTCTGTTTCTGAAATCCTCGGTGCATGCTTTGCAAGTTGCAAGGAATTCAACTGAGTACTATGGATTACACTGACATACCTAGCAAAACATTAAAAAATATATAAAAATGCAACCTGCTGTTAATGTACTGCAACAGACTGCAGTAATACAAGCTATAAATAGGGCTGTGGCTGTGTATCCTAGAAGGCAGCCAGCTAGAGTCAGAGCAAAGCTGCAACAACCAGTTGTCAGACCAGCAAATAATCAACAGGTACCAGCTAGAGAGACAACAGGTGCAGGCTGTCTGCAGCATGTGTGCTCCCAAAATGTCGGTGCAGAATCTGTGAGGAAACCCCCCCCCCCCTTGAAACTAAAGTGTGTCTCAGCATAGGTGCACTTGCATCTGGGACGTTCCAGAGACACATAGGAGATGCTGTGGGAGTATAACAGATGCTGCCAGTCGTATCTTGACAAAATTCCTGGAAGCAATGTGCAGCGAGGTTCATGACTACATATACTTTCCATCAACCCCTATGAAGCGGAGAACTGTAAGGCACCAGTTCTATAACATTGCC